>NC_057810.1:173725055-173855805 GCF_018294505.1 Triticum aestivum | reverse complement strand
GTTCATCCCAGATGCAGCATCGATCGGCTTCAGTTAGCAGCAGTAGCGAAGGAATCGCTCCATCAGGTTCAGTTAACAGCCATCGATCGATCGCTCGGGTTCAGTAACGCGTAGCCTGCAGTGCAATCGTTCGGGTTCAGTTAGAGACCAACGCCTCGCTGGGGTTCAGTTAGAGCCAACGCCTTGCACACACGCGCGTGCGTGTACGAGAGAAACGTGCATCGCTCCGCCCCCTACCTCCCACCGTAACCGGCAACTCCTCCAAATTTTCCTCCCCCTCGCTTCTACCACGGTTTTTTCCGTCATGGACGGCCCAAAGAATGTCATGCAGCTGCATCTCCGGCCCGCCCAGGACGAAAAGCCCATTTTCTGTCATGATTTTTTGTCATAGAAGTAGCAGCCCACCACATCTATGATGATACCGGGTTTTGTCACAATTATCGTCATAGAAGTGTAATATGTATGACAAACTTTTTTTTCGTTCGGCCCAAAATGTCACGGATGTGTCTTTTTTTTGTAGTGGTGCTCCTGCGAATGGGACGCCCGCGACTCCAACATGGCAAGCTACCGCTTCCTCATCCAGAAGCAATTTGGATCCTTCGAGGGCGGCGAGTTCCTCCATGTCCCGCGCGCGGAGAACGAAGCAGCTGACACGCTCACCAAGATCGCCTCATCACGACAAGCCATCCCGTCCGGTGTCTCCCTCGAGCATCTGCGCAAGCCGTCCGTCAAGCCATCGCCGGACTCCGAGTCCATTCACGTTCCAGACGATCCGGCCGCTCCTCAACCCGGTCCGGGGACTGCTCAGCTCAACCCGGACACCATCATGCCGGACCCGGCCATCGCCATCCCTGACCCGGGGGCTGCTCAACCCAGCTCGGGGGCTGCCGACCCAGAACCCAACCTGGTGGCCGTCTTCGCAGTGGTTACAGCTCCATCTTGGGATCTCCCAATATCAGAGTTTCTGGAGAACGGGGTTCTCCCCATGGACGAGACCGAAGCTCGGCAAATTCAGCGCCGGGCATCCGCCTACAGCATCATCAACAATGAGCTCGTCAATAGCAGCTCTACCGACGTGTTCCAGCGCTGCGTCGAGCAGGATCGCGGCATCGACATCCTCCTCGACTTTCACCAGGGCGAGTGCGGGCACCATGCTGCATCACGAACCTTGGTGGCCAAGGCATTCCGCCATGGTTTCTATTGGCCCACGGCCCTCGAAGACGCTGAGTCACGCGTTCTCAAATGTGAAGGGTGCCAACGCTTCAGCAAGCGCAGCCACCAGCCAGCGTCAGCACTCCGCACTATACCGATCGCCTGGCCCTTCGCGGTTTGGGGACTCAACATGGTGGGACCCTTCAAAACCGCTCGAGGCGGCATGACGCACTTACTGGTGGTAGTCGACAAATTTACCAAGTGGATCGAGGCAAGACCTATCAAGAAATTGGACGGGCCAATAGCCTTCCGGTTCATCAAGGATATAGCGGTGCGCTACGGCATGCCGAGCAGCATCATCACTGACAACAGCACCAACTTCACTAAGGGCGCGCTCGAGCAATACTGCTCCGTCTCCGGCATCCGCCTCGACCTGGCCTCCGTGGCACATCCGCAGTCCAATGGGTAGGTCAAGAGGGCCAACGGACTCATCCTGTCCGGCATCAAGCCATGACTCGTCGAGCCACTTATCCACTCACCCGGCAGCTGGCTTGACGAGTTGCCAGCAGTACTCTGGAGTCTGCGCACCACGCCGAATCGGTCGACCGGGTTCACCCCGTTCTTCCCTGTTTATGGAGCTGAAGCCGTCATCCCGACCGACGTCGAGTTCCACTCGCCGCGCGTCGTGATATACACCGAAGCCGAAGCCAGAGAGGCACACGAAGAAGGTGTCGACCTGCTCGAAGAAGCATGCCTTCTGGCACTTAGCCGTTTGGCTATCTACCAGCAAGGCCCGAGGCACTACCACAACAAGAAGATCAGTCCCCTCGTGTGCCGTGAGGGCGACCTCGTCCTCCGACTCGTCCAAGAGAAGGCAGGCCAGCACTAGGTGTCCCCTCCATGGGAGGGCCCGTTCATCATGAGCAGGGCCTTGCGCGATCACAATGCCTACTACCTCATTGACGCGCGTAAGTCAAAGAAGCGCAAGAAGGACACCGCCGGCGAAGAAACGGCCCTGCTGTGGAACGCGGAACTCCTCCGCCCATTTTACAATTAGCCGCACGAGTGTATGTATTGTCGCCTTTTGTAAACGCATGAAACTACGGAGTCCCCGAACGAGACTCGGGGGCTGCCTTTTGCCGACCAATTTATTGCGTCCTTATTTTTTCTGCATCACTTTACCACTGAACCCGGCCACCGGCTCGACTTGCTTGACCTGGGGGCTCGGGGGCAGGCTGGCTCGGTCGCCACCCCGCCGCCTTACATGGTGATTCCTGATAAAGTTGGGACGCCGCGGTCCCCCACTTCGCCCTAAAACCGCGGATCCAGCTTTGGTTGTCGGCGGGCAAGCACAACGGGCCAAAGCTCCTTTATGATTCATACACTAAGTCAAAGGCCGCCGGGTCGACTGACCCGGCCCGTCAATCATCAAGTAAGTAGCCGCACGACCGGCTGCTTGCCAACCGGCCAAGCCGGATTGCCGCCAGCCGACCGAGTGGGTGTTTCGCTCTCGCTCAACGCTTCTAGGGACCCAAGTCCTGCGCGTCCCTCTCGAAGAATCGAACTCCTTGTCAAGGACCGGAGCCTCGGCCGTCTGACTCGCGGGGGGGGGGGGGTTTGAGAGAGGAAAAGCGCATGAAATTGGTTCGAAAAAGCAGAAGGCAAAGAGTAAAAAAGCACTCACGATATTCACACATAAATATTTAAAGCAATGCCACACAGCCTGAGTTCATTACACCCCAAACAACCCCTACTTGGTGGGTGGACCTGCTACTTAACAGATTCTGTGTAAAGTATCTTAGGCATCTCCAGCGCCGCGTCGCGACGTCGACGGCCCTCCCATGGCGGCGTCCGGGTGCGGCGTGACACCAGTGTCCTCCTCAGCATCCGCGTCGCCGTAGACGCCCGTCTCGTCCGAGCTCCCCTTCGGGTCATGGAGAAGCAAGCCATAGTCATCGCCATCCACGGCCCTGCCGTCTTCCGTCCGCTCCGGATGGAACTCGTCATGGAAGGTGAACTCGGCGATGTAGCTGGCCCGGGAGGCGATCCGGCCGGCTTGCTCCTGCAGCAACAGCTCCGAACGAGCGCGCTGGCCCATCAGCACGTCCAGCTGAAGATCCGGATGCCAAGACTGCGTGAACCAAAGCGCCATCTCAGCACCGGCACGGGCGGCGGAAACACGCCACTCGCCAAGGAGGTCCAGGCCCATCTCCAACCAACGCGTCAGGCGCGAGAAGCTGCATGGATGGACGGAGTCCGGCCACAGGGCCGTCGTCATCGTGGTGCCAGCCTGGGACAGCCGCTCCATCTGCGTCCCCAGGGACCGCAGGCGGGCATCTACAGCGCGATGATCTCCGGGAAGGTCCAGGCCACCCACGGATCCGTCCCATACCCAACAACGCCGGTCGGGTCACGCTGGTAGCGGACAGCTTCCTCCGCCAGCCGCTGTGTCTCCGGGAAGGCCCCTGCCGTAAAAGAAGAAGCAAGATTAGAAGAACAACAAGGAAGAGAAGCCGGGTCCCGAACCTGCAAATTACAAGAAGCAGCACTTACTGGAGAAGGACTCCTCCAGGTGCTGTGCCTCGAGCAATGTACCACACCGCTCCCGCTCCACGACGCGGTCGCGCTCCCCGAGTGCCCTTTCCAGATTGGCCGCCTTAGCAAGGGCCGCCTTCAGGTCGGCGTCCTTGTCTTCGGTCGCCTTCTCAGCCGCCTCGCGGTGACGAGTGTCATCCTGATGAGCCTCCACGGCCGCGGCGGCCCGCTCCCGCAGGTGATCCACCTCGGCTAGGAGCCGGCCCTTGTCGTCAGCCAGATGGCCGCGCTGCTGGTCCGCCTCGACCAGGGCCCGCTGCGTCTCCATCACCTTGGCGGCATCCGCCTTAAGGAGCTCTACCTCGGCCTCAAGGCGGCTCTTGTGACCAGCCAGCTGCTCATGCAGCCGGTTGGCCTCACCAAGAGACTGTTGGGCCGCGGCTGCCTCCGCTCTCGCCCGCGCCGTCTCGACGTCAAGGCGGCCGGCATCAACAACAAGCCAGTCGTAATGATGACCGGCCTGGAGCAGCCGGGTCCGCCAAGACAGCACCTCAGCTGCAAAAAGAAAAGTTCAACAGAAGAAAAAAGGCAAGACTTAAGATTTGGCCTAACTACTACGTAGTTTGCCCGAATCTCGGGGGCTACACCCAGTGGGTGCGCTAGCGCGCCCCCACTAGAAAAGAGCACGAACGTACCTACGGCGATGCGAAGCTCCTCCTCCTTGGCAGCAAGCTGCTCCTAGAGCTTCCGATGCTTGCCCAGGAGACGGTTGAAGGCGGCAACCCGGAAGGCGTGAAGATGCTGAAAAAAGACAGAAGTTAGAACAAGGCCCGGCGATCTAAAGATTTGACACAACTACTATGTAGTTGGCCCGAACCTCGGGGGCTACACCCAGTAGGTGCGCTGGCGCGCCCCCACAACGAAGAAACTACAAGGAAACAAAAGAAGAAAGACTTACCAGGACTGCACGCTCCAGGTCACGCGTCTGCTCCGTCTCGGCCTGGGCGAAGGCCTCAAGCCGCTCCGTCCGGCCTCGCAGGCGGCGGCCGACGGCATCCAGTGCCGCCTCCTCCTGGGTATGAGGCCCGAAGAAGGCCGCGCCCACGCAACGGCATGGCAGCTCGGCGCCCACCCTGCTGGGGCGCCAAGGCGAGTCCCACGCTGGCCGCTCGCGACGTGGCCAGCACCTCCTCCGATGCCCCTCCCGGCGCCGATGGCGACCCATACGCCGGGACGCCCTGCGTCACCTCCTCAGGCACCGCCACCCGCGGTGCCTCCTCCATAGCCGACGGCGACTCCGGCATCACCACCTGCGGCGTCTCCTCCAGGACGCCGAGGCCTCCACCACCATCAGCCCCCGCGCGCTCGACCACGTCGGCTCACGGCGGGGTGTTGCCCCCCACCTCCACGACCTCCCTGTCTAGGAGCACCACCTCAGCCTGGCCCCCACTGTCGGATTTTGGGTTCCAGCAGACCCTTGAGGTTCGAACACTAGGGTGCGCATGGGGATCTCTCCCCTACCAGCTCACATCTTGAAGTCTCGCAAAGATCTAAGAAAGAAAGATGAACACACAAGGGACACGAGATTTACACTGGTTTGGGCCACCATTGTGGTGTAATACCCTACTCCAGTGTGTGGTGTGGTGGATTACTTAGGGCCTAATGGTAAATAGTACAAAGTAAGAACAACCTCGCGAGGGGCTGTTCTTGAGCTGGTGCGATGAACTGCTTGGGTGAGTTTCGTCGCTTCTCTCTCTCTCTCTCTCTCTCTCTCTCTCTCTCTCTGGCAATCTGTTTTCCTCTTTTTCTACCCTGTGGCGGCTAGTCATATTTATAGAGCGAGGCCCTGGGCCTCTCCCCAAATAATGAGCGGGAAGGGCGCCAACAATTGGCCATTTTGAAGGGGAACATCTGGTACACTTATCCTGACTAAAGTTGGTCTTCGGCTGCCAAAGGCCCTGATGATGATGCCGCCCTGGGCTCCACGATGACCTCCATCCTGCTGTTCTGCTGGTCTTGGTCTTATTGCACCGAAACGGTAACCTTTGCCCGATGCCTTGGCCTGTGCTTGCCCCCTTTGCACTGAAAGGGAAACAAGGACACTGCGCAGGCCGGCGCCCGCCTGGCTCTCGATCGTCATGGCTTGCGTCACTGGCTCCTCGGAAGGTACCCCGCCTTTATCTCTCCGCCTCCTCGCGAGCCTGCCTGAGGAGGCTGCTCTTAAGGAAGCTTCCTGTCGACCACCACGTGAGGCTTGGCCCCTCGCGAGGGTCTTGAGTTTGAGCTGATCAAGCTGGGCTGCATTGGGCCCCCACTTGAGCCACGCTGCAGGCCACAGGCAGGCAAGTCTGGGGACCCCCGTTTCCAGAACGCTGACAGTAGCCCCCAGGCCCCCACTTGCGGGGCTTGCTCCTGGAGGTTCCTGCACACCGCTGCCTGGAGCAGTGCAGGGTCTTGACGTGGCGGTGCGTGGACATGGTCATGGCGCTCCGGTGCTGGGAGCACGCGAGCGCCTTCTTGGGGGCGAGGGATCTCCTGGCAGCTCCTTTCTTGACGCGCAGGAGCCGGACGCGGCGGGTCTTGTCCTGGGGCCACGCGCCTTGGAGCCAGGGCGCCTTCTTGGGGAGGAGGTGGTGGAGGCACCTCCTGCTCCTCGCCTCCTGCGCAGGATGGAGGGCGAGGCAGCAGGAGGGACGGCATGGGACAGCCCCCTACGGTGCTGACGAGATCGGTGATGCGGGCGAGCCAATCCTCCTAGAGTTCGTTGACGGGACGGTAGTGCAGGAGCTCACGCGCCAGGAGCAGCGCGGCGTGCACATCCGTGGGGGCGCGACGGGCGTGGGACGATGAACCGGCCGGAGTCAGCGATGGGGTGGCAGTGCGGCCGTCGCACCGCACCGAACGATGCAGGGACGAGGCCTGCTGCTCGTTCCCCGCTGGGCTGGTGGCGGCGTTGGTAGCAGGCGACGGAGAACGACGGGGGGGTCCGCTGACGGGCACCGTCTGGGCGACGCGGGTGGCGAGAGCAGCCCGACGATTGGCGCGGGCTCAGCGAGCGTCAGCCATGGACACGGCGGAAGATCAGACACGACCAGCGGAAGAAAGATTCCGGCGCACCCCTACCTGGCGCGCCAAATGTCGGATTTCGGGTTCTGGCAGACCCTTGAGGTTCGAACACTGGGGTGCGCACGGAGATCTCTCCCCTACTAGCTCATGTCTTGAAGTCCTGCAAATATCTAAGCAAGAAAGATGAACAAGGGACACGAGATTTATACTGGTTCAGGCCACCATTGTGGTGTAATACCCTACTCCATTGTGTGGTGTGGTGGATTGCCTCAGGGGCTGATGGTAAATAGTACAAAGGAAGAACAGCCTCGCGAGGGGCTGTTCTTGAGCTGGTGCGATGAACTGCTTGGGTGAGTTCAGTCGCTTCTCTCTCTCTCGCGCGCGATCTGTTTTCCTCTTTTTCTACCCTGTGGCGGCTAGTCTTATTTATAGAGCGAGGCCCTGGGCCTCTCCCCAAATAATGAGCGGGAAGGGCGCCAACAATTTGCCATTTTGAAGGGGAACATCTAGTACACTTATCCTGACTAAAGTTGGTCTTCGGCTGCCAAAGGCCCTGACGATAACGCCGCCCTGGGCTCCACGATGACCTCCATCCTGCCGTTCTGCTGGTCTTGGTCTTATTGCACCGAAACGGTAACCTTTGCCTGATGCCTTGGCCTGTGCTTGCCTCCTTTGCACCGAAAGGGAAACAAGGACACTGCGCAGGCCGGCGCCCGCCTGGCCTTCGATCATCATGGCTTGCGTCACTGGCTCCTCGGGAGGTACCCCGCCTTGATCTCTCCGCCTCCTCGCGAGCCTCCCTAAGGAGGCTGCTCCTGAGGAAGCTTCCTGTCGACCGCCCCGCGAGGCTTGGCCCCTCGCGAGGGTCTTGAGTTTGAGCTGGTGAAGCTGGGCTGCATTGGGCCCCCACTTGAGCCACGCTGTAGGCCGGAGGCAGGCAAGTCTGGGGACCCCCATTCCCAGAACACCGACACCCACGACCGCGCTCCCTCACCAACGAGGGCTCAAAAACCGTCGCCGCCACCATAGTGCCCTCCGACATCTCGCGCCAGGACGGCTCCACGCCGGATCGCACCCATGGCACCGCCGCGTTGGTGCAAGCCTGGACCGACGCCGCTTCCAGCTCCGCCTCGGCCCGGTTCCTGTCCCACCAGGCTAAGGCCTCGGCGTCGTTCGGGTCCAGGCCGAGGTCTGAGTCGCCCCGTCCCTCCTCCCCGGCCAGGCCGGCAAGGTTGGACCGGCTCCTACAGAACGCGGCCCCTTCGGTGGCTGCAGCCTCCGCTGCTACCCTCGCCAGCGCGATGGGCGACCTGAAGAAGAAGGCAGAATAAGCAAAAAGAGAGAACACTGGCTCAAGAATTCCAGGCGCAAGCATGAAATGAAACTTACCCCGTCAAGACCGGGTCCAGGGTCGGCCTCCCGCGCTTCTTCTTGGCCGGCCTCCCAGGCTCGGCTGGGTCCGCCGCACGCTTCAATCCCCAGGGTCGCGGCGCGACGCTGTCCTTTCCATGCAGGTGGCTCGGCGCCGCCCCATGCGAGGACCCGGCTCCACCCGTGTCGCCGCCTCCCCCGCCCAACGCCGCTACACCAGCAACCGGCGTCAGCATCACCTTCACCGCGACACGATCAACAATTTAAGACAAAATGAAGAAGGAAACATGCAAGACTTACCAGCACAACGCCCAGCGCCGGCGTCGGACTCGGCCACCACCTCGCCGCCTTGGGCCGCGGGCTCCTCTGGTGCCACCGGCGCCACCTGCGACGAAGCCCGGGCATAAGGATGTCGGATTGCGTTCAAGAGAATCTCCCGCGCCGCGTCGGGACGAACAAGAAGATGCGTGGCAGTGAAGTAAGAAGACTAGATGCTCACCTGTGGCGCCGGGTTCGATTGGCTATACGGCACCGTGGCGACGTAGCCCGGGCATAAGGTTGGCCTTGGAGATGTCGTTGACGCCGCGCGCGACCTGCTCCACAGACAGTCGCGTTGACTCCATTCAGTTGGGGTCCTGCAGGCGAATCATCTCGCCGATGAGGCAGGAGCGCCTCTGAAGCAGAAGGACCCGACGGGTGATGAACGCGGAGAGGAGGTCCGTGCCGGTGAGCCCCTCCTGCGTCCTCATCACCGTCACCCGCTCGCAAAGATTGACGATCTCCTGCGACGGGCGCGGGAGCGAGTAGCCCCAGTTTGTCTTCGCCCATGGCGGCGCGATGGCGAAGGGCGGAAGATTAATATGGTCCGCGCCATGGTTGTGGACGTAGAAGAAGGAATTCTTCCATTTCTTGGCAGAATCCTCAAGCGGGATCTTTGGGAAATCTGCCGCGGACCGCTTCGAGATTTCGGCGGCGCCGCAGTCGGCAAACTCCCCGGCCGACGGGCCCTGCTACTTCAAGGAGAAGAAGCGCGCCCAGAGGTCGATCGTCGGCTCGACCCCCAGGTACCCCTCGCACAGGGTCATGAAACCGGAGAGCTGGATGATGGCGCCGGCACCAAGATGGTGCGGTTGAAGCCCGAAGAACTCCAAGAATGCGCAGAAGAAGGTGCTCACCGGCAGCCCGAACCCGCGCTCGAAATACATTAGGAAAACGACGCGCTCCTGCCCCTCGGGCCGGGGCCTCTGTTCACCGCGCAGCAGGCGGACACCGACGTCCGTCTCCCGCGGTAAGCGCCGCGAAGCTCGAAGCTGCACGATGTCCTCGCTGGTGACGTTGGAGTCCATCCAGGATCCTGATGGCAGCGCCATGGACGGAAGTGGGAAGAATAAGAAGATGAACGACGGAGGAAGCTCTGCTCGGGGCTTCGCTCGCACCTGTGCTTCGGCGGCAAAGAGCAGAGCAGGAGCAGGGGGACAGGAGGGCGCGAGCTTGAATGGTGTCCGCCGCCCCCTTGCTCCCCTCAATTTATAAGCCCCGGTTCAAACGTGGGGAAGTGGGATCGTCTGCACCCACCCGTTCCACTACCCTGTAGTAAGTGCGCACGTACGCACACACTAACTACTCAGGGAAGTGCAACCGGCCCCCGGGCGCCACAATAAATCCACACGCGTAACCCAAGGGCGCGCGGGGGCGGGCCCTTGGCCCGTCGCCCGGTCCCGTCAAGCGCGTGGCCTGTCAGGCCCCTCCGACTTCCGGGCGCCACATGGCGCCTGCGCAAAGCCCAAGGGATCGCCTCAAGATTCGATGGACTCCTCGGTTCCCGCCACGGCCGGGATGCCGCAATCCGGTTTTCGAGAAAACCGACACACAGTGGGTGTTGCCGGACCCGGCGCTCGTAGAATCCGCCTTGCTCAGGGGGAAACTGCGAAGGCCCACCAATCAGAAGACGACGGACCTTCATAGCTTCGGGGACTACAGTCGGGGGGATGAACCCCGGGCAGGCAACGGAACCCGTATCCTTTTCAAAAACAGCAGGGCCCGCATCACCCCACGGACCGGCACGCGTCTGGCCGGGTCGCTCGACCTGGCAGGGCCCACAACCCAGCCAAAATCCCCGACCCGGCAAGGTACGTCAACTCAGCCGCTGCAACTGGCGCAGGACGACTCGACCCGGCGCAACCAAGGCTTCCACGGCAAGCCAGCCCCACCCGTGGCATCCACGGATAGCCGAACTATCATAATTGGTCGGACTCCAAGACTATGAAGATACAAGATTGAAGACTTCGTCCCGTGTCCGGATGGGACTTTCCTTGGCGTGGAAGGCAAGCTTGGCGATACGGATATGTAGATCTCCTACCATTGTAACCGACTCGGTGTAACCCTAGCCCTCTTCGGTGTCTATATAAACCGGATGGCTTTAGTCCATAGGACGAACAACAATCATACCATAGGCTAGCTTCTAGGGTTTAGCCTCCTTGATCTCGTGGTAGATCTACTCTTGTAACACACATCATCAATATTAATCAAGCAGGATGTAGGGTTTTACCTCCATCAAGAGGGCCCGAACCTGGGTAAAACATCGTGTCCCTTGTCTCCTGTTACCATCCGCCTAGACGCACAGTTCGGGACCCCCTACCGGAGATCCGCCGGTTTTGACACCGACATTCGTGCTTTCATTGAGAGTTCCTTTGTGTCGTCACCGATAGGCTCGATGGCTTCTTCGATCATCAACAACGACGCAGTCCAGGGTGAGACCTTCCTCCCCGGACAGATCTTCGTATTCGACGGCTTTGCACTGTGGGCCAATTCACTTGGCCATCTGGAACAGATCGAAAGCTACGCCCCTGGCCGTCAGGTCAGATTTGGAAGTTTGAACTTCACGGCTGACATCCGCGGGGACTTGATCTTCGATGGATTCAAGCCACAGCCGAGCGCGCCGCACTGTCACGTTGGGCATGATTTAGCTCTGCAGCCGGACAGTACCCTGGAGGCCGCACTCGAGTCCGCTCCAATCTTTAGTTCGGAGCCGGCTGCGCAGATCGAGGACGGATGGCTAGACACCGCCTCAGGGGCTGCAACCTCTACGGCGATAGAGCCGAACACTGACCTTGTCCCTCATGAAGCTCGTGACTCCGAACCTCCCGCGTCCCCTCCGATCGAATCTGATTGGGCGCCGATCATGGAGTTCACCACGGCGGACATCTTTCAACACTCACCTTTCGGCAACATCTTGAGTTTGCTAAAGTATCTCTCATTATCAGGAGAGCCCTGGCCGGACTGCGGTTAGGACGGTTGGGATGCGGACGACGAAGAAATTCAACGCCCACCCACCACCCACTTAGTAGCCACTGTCGACGATCTAACCGACATGCTAGACTACGACTCCGAAGACATCGACGGTATGGACGACGATGCCGGAGATGACCAAGAACCAGTGCCTATCGGCACTGGAAAGCCACCTCATCATATGACATATACATGGTGGATATCCCAAAGGATGGGAATGGCGAAGGAACAGTGGAGGATGACCCCTCCAAGAAACAGCCGAAGCACCGGCGTCAGCGGCGCCGCTCTAAATCCCGCCACAGCAAGAATGAAGATACCGGCACCAGAGATAATAACACCCCGGACAGTGCCGAAGACAAACCCCTCGAGCAAAATTCAGCACAGGAGGACAGAGACGCCAGCCCTCATGAGAGAGTGGCAGAAGAAAAGGTAGAGGATTATATGCCTCCCTCCGGAGACGAGGCGAGCCTCGACGATGACGAATTCGTCGTGCCTGAGGATCCCGTCGAACAAGAGCGTTTTAAACACAGGCTTATGGCCACGGCAAACAGCCTCAAGAAAAAGCAGCAACAGCTTAGAGCTAATCAAGATCTGCTAGCCGATAGATGGACTGAAGTCCTCGTGGCCGAAGAGCATGAGCTCGAACGCCCCTCCAAAAGTTACCCCAAACGCAAGCTGCTCCCCCGATTAGAGGAGGAGGCGTATGAACCTGCATCACCAGCAGACAATACGGCTGACCGACCACCCCGTGGTCGACACAGAGAGGCCCCTAGGCCCTTCACTAGAACCGTACCCCGGCATCGCTCGAAAAGCACAAGGCCACAGGGGAACGCTCCGGACTTGCGAGATATATTGGAGGATAAGGCAAGACAATCAAGATCGATCTATGGATCGCGTGGGCGCCCCATGATACGTGACGACAACCGTCGTGCCGGACACAGTAAGTCCGGCCGGGCCGAACAAAATAGACGAAGCTCTTTTGAGCTCCGTCGTGATATCGCCCAGTACAGAGGCGCCGCACACCCACTATGCTTCACAGATGAAGTAATGGATCATCAAATCCCCGAAGGGTTTAAACCCGTGAACATTGAATCCTACGATGGCACAACAGACCCCGCAGTTTGGATCGAAGACTATCTCCTTCACATCCACATGGCCCGCGGTGATGATCTTCACGCCATCAAATATCTTCCACTCAAGCTTAAAGGACCAGCCCGGCATTGGCTTAACAGCTTGCCAGCAGAGTCAATCGGGAGTTGGGAAGACTTGGAAGCCGCATTCCTCGATAACTTCCAAGGCACGTATGTGCGACCACCAGACGCTGATGACCTAAGCCACATAATTCAGCAGCCAGATGAATCGGCCAGAAAATTCTGGACACGGTTCTTAACCAAGAAAAACCAAATCGTCGACTGTCCGGATGTGGAGGCCCTCGCGGCCTTCAAGCATAACATCTGCGATGAATGGCTAGCCCGGCACCTGGGACAGGAAAAGCGGAAATCCATGGCAGCCCTCACATCACTCATGACCCGCTTCTGCGCGGGTGAAGTCAGTTGGCTAGCAGGCAGCAACAACCTCAGCAAAAATTCTGACAGTCCGGATTTCAAGGACCGCAATGGCAGGTCGCGTCGCAACAAAAACAAACGCCACACTAACGGTGATAGCAGTGAAGATACGGCAGTCAATGCCGGATTCAGAGGCTCTAAACGCGGTCAGCAGAAAAAGCCATTCAAAAGAACTACTCCGGGTCCGTCCAATTTGGACCGAATACTCGACCGCTCGTGCCAGATACACGGCACCCCCGAAAAACCAGCCAACCACACCAACAGGAACTATTGGGTATTCAAGCAGGCAGGCAAGTTAATTGCCAAAAACAATGACAAGGGGCTGCATAGAGATGACGAGGAAGAGACACGACTGCCGAACAATAGAGGACAGAAGGGTTTCCCCCCACAGGTGCGGACGGTGAACATGATATACGCAACACACATACCCAAAAGGGAGCGGAAGCGTGCACTCAGGGATGTATACACGATGGAGCCAGTCGCCCCGAAGTTCAATCCATGGTCCTCCTGCCCGATCACTTTTGACCAGAGGGACCACCCCACCAGCATCCGCCATGGCGGATTCGCCGCATTGGTTTTAGACCCAATCGTCGATGGATTTCACCTCACCAGAGTCCTGATGGACGGTGGCAGCAGCCTGTACCTGCTTTATCAGGATACAGTGTGCAAAATGGGCATAGACCCCTCAAGGATTAAACCTACCAAAACGACATTTAAAGGCATCATACCAGGTGTAGAGGCTAATTGTACAGGCTCAGTTACACTGGAAGTGGTCTTCGGATCCCCGGATAACTTCTGAAGCAAGGAGTTAATCTTCGACATAGTCCCGTTCCGCAACGGCTATCACGCTCTGCTCGGACGTACCGCATTCGCAAAGTTCAACGCGGTGCCGCACTATGCATACCTCAAGCTCAAGATGCCAGGTCCTCGAGGAGTCATCACGGTCAACGGAAACACTGAACGCTCTCTCCGAACGGAGGAACATACAGCGGCTCTCGCGGCAGAAGTACAGTGCAGCCTCTTAAGGCAATTTTCGAGTCCGGCCGTTAAGCGACCGGACACGGCTAAAGGCGCCCGGAGTAACCTACAACAAGACCACCTGGCACGTTCCGAGCACGCGTAGCAGTGCGGCCCCAACCCTAGCCCCTGCAAAACGTCAAGACAGGTCCTTCGCGTACACAATTACACTTTGGAGATACCACGGGCATGGGGAGAGGGGCACGACCACGATAGGCCCAGAATGTGGCTCAACCACACTAGGGGCTCTCAAGTGTGTCGTTCTTTTTTTTCTTTTTCTTTTTCCTTTTTATTTTTACCCATAGGACTCCGTTCGTTAGAGGCCCTGTCCGGCAGCAGACCTGCCGAACTCACGATGCAACAGCCAGGGAAGGAGAAAGGCTACAACGAATATCCAGGTGGTCTCCATTACGAGCATTAAATCTGTTTTATGCACCATTCCGCAGCCTATCCCTAGAGGGGGACATGTTTAACAGTCCCATCCCTTGATTATCGCACCATTTGTATCGTTCTGCACTTATAGCAGTTTTTCTTGAATAAGTAATGCAACACCTTCTTGCTTCCAATTGCATTTCTGTCTTATAAATATGTTCATTTATGACATGTTGCATCCGTACATTTTTGTACGGCTAAATACACCAGGGGCTTATGTTTCCCGCATCATGGTGTGATAAGTCCGAACACTTTCACAAGTGCGGCACCCCGAACTTATAGCATTATATGCATCGGCTCCGAATCATGTCTTGGGTCAATAGTTGGATTGCCCTGCTCCCATGTTTTGGTACCTTACGTTCCGTTGTATCGGCTAAGGTAGCACTGGGAGAACCACTGCGATTGCGCCCCAGTTGAGCTGGGCGAGCGCCTTAGTGGAGAAAGCTAAAACTGACTGTCATGATGAGGCGAGAGCTGGTCGCTGTTCGAGAGGTTTTTTGCGAGTCCTTAAAGACTTATGCCGCTTAGAGCGAGGAGCCGACTTTATCCGGCCCAGGCGTGGATAGCGCCCCAAATTCGGCCTTCCGAATACTAGGGGCTTCGCCGAAATTTAAAATTATAGAATTCTATGGCTAAGTGAGAGTGTTCAAGCATTATAAGTCCGGTTGCCTTGTTCGTTGTGTTGAGCGCCTCCCTAGATGGACCCAAATATGGGAACAAGAGTGCTCAAGTTTATCCCGAACACCCCAGCACTCGTGGCATGGGGGCTGAAGCCAACGACTTGCCATCTGTCAGATTTGATAAACAACCGCACAGAAGGTAATATTTTAAATTAAAAAGCATTGCTTAGCGGATATGAACTAAGTTTTCAGCGCACAGGATAACAAAATGCGAGTCTACTCAAATATTACATCTTTCGAGCACTCGCCCGCAATAGTGCGGGCACCCTTCAGTACACTCTTATTATACATCTCGGGCGTGCGATGCTCCTTGCCCTGCGGTGGCGCGTCCGTCATAAGCTTCTGGGCATCCATCTTGCCCCAGTGCACCTTTGCACGGGCAAGGGCCCGACGGGCACCTTCAATATAGGCGGAGTGCTTGATGACTTCAACCCATGGACACGCATCCACCAGCCGCCGCACCAGGCAGAAGTAGCTCCCAGGCATGGCCTCCTTCGGCCACAGCCGAACTATGAGGCCCTTCATGGCCTGTTCGGCCGCGTTGTGGAGCTCGACCAGCTGCTTCAGCTGGTCGCTAAGGGGACCGGATGTCCGGCCTCACCATATTGAGACCAGAAGACCTTCTCCGTCGAGATCCCCTCCTCGGCCCAGTAGAACGCGGCAGCATCAGACACGCTGCAAGGAAGATCTGCGAACGCTCCTGGAGAGCTCCGAATTCGGGTACGCAACAGGTAATTAACACTCACATGCTTACTTTGCATGAAAAATGCCTTACCCGCTGCTATTTTCTTCAATGTTTCGATTTCTTGGAGGGCCTTGTAGGCTTCGGCCTTAGCGGCTTTGGCACTCTCAAGAGCCGTTGCAAGCTCAGACTCTCGAGTCTTCAAGTCACGCTCCAGGCTCTCATGCTTTTTCACGAGATCCTAGAGCTCTTGTTGTACCTCCGCCACCCGCGCCTCCTGCTTCTCTCTCTCGGTGAACTCCGCGGCCGCATTACGTTCGACCGTGGCCACCGCCTCCTTCAGGATAGCCACCTCGTTAGTGGCCCCTGCAATACCCATGTTATCCTTGTCATTCTTTTTGCAACCAAAATCCTTTTCTGTAAGGTACAACTTTAATAAGGTCTTACTCACCTTCCTTGTCATCGAGCTGCTTCTTGGCATGGCCGAGCTCATTCTCGGACCGCTCGAGGCTTTGCTTCAAAGTATTGACCTCCGCAATCAGTGCGGCAGAGGTCAGCAGCGCAGCCTGCAATCCCATATTGACATATTTTTTATGACTCCTGCGTATATTTTTTTAGATCCTCAGTCCGGCTTTTCTTTCCGAACACCGAACCAAGCATCAGGGCTACTTTCTATGCGGTACTATTTTACATTTATCAAACTTCTTACCTCAAAGCCTGTTAGAAGGCTGCTGCAGGCTTCGGTCAGCCCGCTCTTGGCGAGCTGCACCTACTGAATCACCGCACTCCTAACAGTGCGGTGTTCCTCTTCAATGGAGGCGCCTTTGAGAGCCTCCAGCAAGCTATCCGGCGCCTCCGGTTGGACGGAGGCTGCCGACGTCACGGTCTTGCCCTTCTTACGAAGGGGTCGCCCGCCGGACTCCGGAGCCACTATGGGTTCTGGGGCCGAGTCCGGTGCAAAGTCCGGGAGGTTGTCCTGCGACACCTCCGGGGCCTCCTCCTCCTGGTGGGTCCCTTCCTGGGACCCCACCTCGGCATTGTCCGTGTCACGGGGGCTGGAGGCGGTCGGAAGAGAATCCATATCCGACGCACCTAAGGACCCGCTCGACGAAGCGGGAAGATCATCCTTGGGCGGACTGCAGGGTTGTATGTGGCATTAGAAAGACATTATGTGGCGAAAAAACCATGAAGTTATTCGGGAGTCCGGATACTTACGATCTCGCTAGGGGCTTGGCCCTTGGGGGCCAGTCCTCGTCGTCGTCACTGGCGTTGGCAGAGCAGTCCAGGGAAAGAGTTTTTCTCTTCTTGGACCCTTCGGCCTCCCTCGTTGGGGAGGCCTTCCTTTTCGTCCTCCTCACCTTTGCAAGGGGAGTCAGCCTCAGAGTCATCGTCCGATAACACCTGAAAATGGGAGCTCTTCCGAGTACCCGTGGCCTTCTTCTTGGCCTTCTTCTCCGGCACCACGTGGGGTGCCGGAGCCAGCAGCCCCGTCAAGCTGGCGTCCGCTGGGTCCTCTGGCAATGGGGCCAGATAGATAGTCTGTTCGGCCTTCTTCAGCCAGTCCTATCAAAGGAAAGGGAGTTTAGATCCCGCATAGAGTCAAACTATGGAAAACAAGCATCCCGTAAAGGACAAAATCACTTACCTCGTCAGCTGGACGTGCGAGCTGAATCCGCGATCTTTGATAGAGGATGCGGGAGCCTCGGCGCCCTTGAACAACACCTTCCAGACATCTTCGTACATAGTGTCGAAGAGCCCGCTCAAAGTCTGGTGCTGCGCCGGATCGAACTCACACATGTTGAAGCCCCGTCATTGACATCGGAGAATTTGGCGGATGAGCATGACCTGGACTACGTTGACAAGCTTGAGCTTCTTGTCCACTAGCTTTTGGATACAGGCTTGGAGTCCGGTCAACTCCTCCAAATCGCCCCATGTCCGGCCGCTCTCTTTCCAGGAGGTGAGCCGTGTGGGGATGCCAAATCTGAATTCGGGGGCCGCTGCCCATTCGGGATCGCGCGGCTCGGTGATGTAGAACCACCCCGATTGCCACCCCTTAATGGTTTCCACGAAAGTGCCCTCAAGCCAAGTAACGTGGGACATCCTGCCCACCATGGCGCCTCCGCACTCCGCTTGGCTGCCCTTCACAACCTTCGGCTTGACACTGAAGGTCTTGAGCCACAAGCCGAAGTGGGGCTGGATGCAGAGGAAGGCCTCACACACGACGATAAACGCCGAGATGTTGAGGATGAAATTCGGGGCCAGATCATGGAAATCTAGGCCGTAGTAGAACATGAGCCCCCGGACAAAGGGATGGAGTGGGAAGCCCAGTCCGCGGAGGAAATGGGGAAGGAATACTACCCTCTCATGGGGCCTGGGGGTGGGGATGAGCTCTCCCTCATCGGGGAGCCAGTGCGCGATGTTGCTGGACAAATATTCGGCGCTGCACAGCTTCTGGATCTGCCCCTCCGTGACGGAGGAGGCCATCCACTTGCCTCCCGCTCCGGACATATTTGGAGAAGGTTGAGGTGAGATGTGCGGACTTGGGCGCTGGAGCTCGAGTTCGCGGAGATGGATAAGCCAAGGAGGAAGAAGGCGCAGGTAAAAGGGTTGGATCTTTATCCCCTTATATGGGCGGACAAAAACATGTGTCCCCACCGGCCTGGTAAAATTCGCTTATCTCCCAAGCGCCGCAATCAATGGCGCGGTTGGGTTACCCACGTCCGTATTGATGGGAATCCCGGAATACGGGGAACACGATCTCTGCTTCGACAAGACGTGCCAAGGAAACCGCTTCGCTAAACGCGCTGAGGTGGTACAATAAAAACAATTCAAGTAAAGGCTTGGTAGTGGTGTGACGTTACACCACCAAATACGTCAGCAGATTGAACTTGTGTAATATTATTCTCTCTACAGTGGTACGTGGAATTTATTTTGCAGAGCCGGACACTATCCTGGTGTTCACAATCTTCTATAAATTATTCGGAGGAGGAACCCGCCTTGCAATGCCGAAGACAATATGCGCGCCGGACTCATCGTCATTGAAGCCTGGTTCAGGGGCTACTAAGGGAGTCCCGGACTAGGGGGTGTCCGGATAGCCAAACTATCATCATCGGCCGGACTCCAAGACTATGAAGATACAAGATTGAAGACTTCGTCCCGTGTCCGGATGGGACTTTCCTTGGCGTGGAAGGCAAGATTGGCGATACAGATATGTAGATCTCCTACCATTGTAACCGACTCTGTGTAACCCTAGCCCTCTCTGGTGTCTATATAAACCGGATGGCTTTAGTCCGTAGGACGAACAACAATCATACCATAGGCTAGCTTCTAGAGTTTAGCCTCCTTGATCTCGTGGTAGATCTACTCTTGTAACACACATCATCAATATTAATCAAGCAGGATGTAGGGTTTTACCTCCATCAAGAGGGCCCGAACCTGGGTAAAACATCGTGTCCCTTGTCTCCTGTTACCATCCGCCTAGATGCACAGTTCGGGACCCCCTACCCGAGATCCGCCGGTTTTGACACCGACAGGGACCCTGCTCGTTGTCCCGGACACCGACTATACGGACCCACCGACTCGGCATATTACCATTGTAACCCTTGGTGGGTTGATCTATAAAACCCCCCAGGAACCCACGCCTACGGGAGAGGGCAACAAGAGACGAAACTCAGAAAGTAAGAAACAGAAGCACAAGCAAGCATAGAACTAGCCACCCAACAGCAGTACCGGAGAGAAGGAGCAGCCCAAGCCTTGGCCAGCTTCCTTCCTCCTCCACACAGCTCCAGGAGCAACATTGTACTATCAATCCTCCAACCAAACTCGGCAGGACTAGGGGTGTTATCTCTCCTGAGAGCCCCGAACCTGGGTATGTCCGGCGTCCCACGCCCGCGCATCCAACCTTCCCTCTGGATCCCACTAGCGTCCTCGAGCCTCCTCCTCTCTTTAGCCATCCCTTTTCATCTGCCATGCGCCCACCACGACAGATAATGATATTGTTAAATTGAAGTTATTTCCATTTTCACTTAGAGATCGTGCTAAAGTTTGGTTTTCGTCTTTGCCTAAGAATAGTATTGATTCATGGAATAAGTGCAAAGATGCTTTTATCTCTAAGTATTTTCCTCCCGCTAAGATCATCTCTCTTAGGAACAATATTATGAATTTTAAACAACTTGATCATGAGCATGTTGCCCAATCTTGGGAAAGAATGAAATTAATGATTCGCAATTGCCCTACTCATGGTTCGAATTTATGGATGATCATACAAAAATTTTATGCCGGATTGAATTTACTTCTAGAAATCTTTTGGATTAGGCCATGGGAGGAACTTTTATGGAAATCACCTTAGGAGAAGCTACTAAACTCCTTGATAACATTATGGCTAATTATTCTCAATGGCACACCGAAAGATCTACTAGTAAAAAAGTGCATGCTATAGAAGAAATTAATGTTTTGAGTGGAAAGATGGATGAACTTATGAAATTGTTTGCTACTACGAGTGCTTCTTTGATCCCAATGATATGCCTTTGTCTACTTTGATTGAGAATAATAATGAATCTATGGATGTGAATTTTGTTGTTAGGAATAATTTTGGTAACAATGCTTATAGAGGAAACTTTAATCCTAGACCGTTCCCTATTAATTCCTCTAATAATTATGGTAATTCCTACAACAACTCTTATGGAAATTTTAATAAGATGCCCTCTGATTTTGAGAATAGCATTAAAGAATTTATGATCTCTCAAAAGAATTTTAATACCTTGCTTGAAGAAAAATTGCTTAAAGTTGATGATTTGGCTAGGAACGTTCATAGACTTTCGCTTGCTGTTGATTCTTTGAAACTTAGATCTACTCCTCCTAAACATGATATCAAAGAGTCTCTCAAAGCTATGAGAATTTCCATTGATGAGTGCAAAGAAAGAACGCTAGATTGCGTGCTAAGAAATATTGCTTTGTAAAAGCGTGTTCTTCTTGCTTCCATGAATAATGATGAAGATCTAAAAGTTATTTATGTATCCCCTATTAAATCTTTGTTTTGCAATATGAATCTTAATAATGATGGTATGGGATATGAGTCAACTTTAGTTAAAAGGCGTCCCAATGATTTGGAGTTTTTAGATCTTGATGCTAAATTTGGTAAATGTGGGATTGGAGAGGTCAAAACTTTAAATAGCATTGAACCCACTATCTTTGATTTCAAGGAATTTAATTATGATAATTGTTCTTTAATAGATTGTACTTCTTTGTTGCAATCCGTGTTGAATTCTCCTCATGCTTATAGTCAAAGTAAAGCTTTTACCAAACGTATTGTTGATGCCTTGATGCAATCTTATGATGAAAAATTTAATTTGGAAGTTTCTATACCTAGAAAACTTAATGATGATTGGGAACCTACTATAAATATTAAAATTAAAGATCATGAATGTTATGCTTTATGTGATTTGGGTGCTAGTGTTTCCACGATTCCGAAAACTTTATGTGATATTCTAGGTTTCCATGATCTTGATGATTCCTCTTCGAATTTGCACCTTGCGGATTCCACCATTAAAAAACCTATGGGAAGGATTAATGATATTGTTATTGTTGCAAATAGGAATTTGGTGCCCGTAGATTTTATCGTTCTTGATATAGATTGCAATCTTTCATGTCCTATTATTCTTGGTAGACCTTTCCTTAGAACGATTGGTGCGATTATTGATATGAAGGAAGGGAATATTAGATTCCAATTTCCATTAAGGAAAGGCATGGAGCACTTTCCAAGAAATAAAGTTAAATAACCTTATGAATCTATCATACGAGCTACTTATAAATTGAGTGCCAAAGATGGCACTACTTAGATCCATCCTCGCTTTTATGCCTAGCTTGGGGCGTTAAACAATAGCGCTAGTTCGGAAGCAACCCAATTTTATTTTAGTTTTTTGTTTTTGCTTCTGTTTATTATTAAAATTTTCATCTACCTTCTGTTTATATGTCTTTTCATGTTTTAATTAGTGTTTGTGCCAAGTAGAACCTATAGGATAACCTATGGTGATAGTTAATTTGATTCTGCTGAAAAAAAGAAACTTTGCGCGTAGGAAAATAATTTTAGTAATTCACGGAAACGTGATTTTGCATTGATTGATTTTTCTGTATATCAAAAGACAAATTTCCCAGGACTTCCTATTTTGGTAGGATTTTTAGAGTTTCAGAAGTATTCGAGAGTTACAGATTGCTACAGACTCTTCTGTTTTTGATAGATTCTGTTTTTCGTGTGTTGTTTGCTTATTTTGATGTATCTATGGCTAGTATGTAGGGGTATGAACCATAGAGAACTTGGAATACAGTAGTTTTAACACAAATATAAATAAAGAATGAGTTCATTACAGTACCTTATGTGGTGGTTTTGCTTTCTTGCACTAACGGAGCTTGTGAGATTTCCTGTTGAGTTTTGTGTTGTGAAGTTTTCAATTTTTGGGTGAAGATTTGATGGATTATGGACTAAGGAGTGGCAAGATCCTAAGCTTGGGGATGCCCATGGAACCCCAAGATATTCAAGGATAACCAAAAGCCTAAGCTTGGGGATGCCCCGGAAGGCATCCCCTCTTTCGTCTTCGTCTATCGGTAACTTTACTTGGAGCTATATTTTTATTCGCCACATGATATGTGTTTTGCTTGGAGCGTCTTGTATGATATTAGTCTTTGATTTTTAGTTTACCACAATCATCCTTGCTGTACACACTTTTTGGGAAGAAACCCACTTGATGGAATTTATTATAATACTCTATGTGCTTCACTTATATCATTTGAGCTAGATAGTTTTGCTCTAGTGCTTCACTTATATCTTTTAGAGCACGGCGGCGGCTTAATTTTGTAGAAATTGTTAATCTCTCATTATTCACTTATATTATTTTGAGAGTCTCTTAGAACATCATGCTAGTTGCTATGGTTATAAAATTGGTCCTAGAATGATGGGCATCCAAGTTGGGTATAATAAAAACTATCATAGAAAGTGAATTGGATGCTATGATCAATTTGATGCTTGATAATTGTTTTGAGATATTAGGATGGTGATATCAGAGTCATGCTAGTTGGGTGATTATGAATTTAAATAATACTCGTGTTGAAGTTTGTGATTCCCGTAGCATGCACGTATGGTGAACCGCTTTGTGATGAAGTTGGAGCACAATTTTATTTATTGATTGTCTTCCTTATGAGTGGCGGTTGAGGACGAGCAGGAATTAAGCTTGGGGATGCTTGATATGTCTCCAACGTATCTATAATTTTTGATTGTTCCATGCTATTATGTTACCCATTTTGGATGTTTATGTGCTTTACTTTACACTTTTATATCATTTTTGGGACAAACCTACTAACCAGAGGCCCAGCCCGAATTGCTGTTTTTTTGCCTATTTCAGTGTTTCAAAGAAAAGGAATATCAAACGGAGTCCAAACGGAATGAAACCTTCGGAAGCAATCTTTTTGGAACAAACGTGATCCAGAGGACTTGGAGTGGAAATCAAGAAACAAGCGAGGTGGCCATGAGGGTGCTCGGCGCGCCCCCTACAGGTGGGCGCTCCCCCTACCCTCATGGGCCCCTCGAGCGTCCACCGACCTACTTCTTCCACCTATATATACCTACGTACCCTAAAAACATCAGAAGCAACCACGAAAACCTAGTTCCACCACCGTAACCTTCTGTATCCGCGAGATGCCATCTTGGAGCCTTCGCCGGCGCTCCACCGGAGGGGGAATCAATCATGGAGGGCTTCTACATCAACACCATAGCCCTTTCGATGAGTTGTGAGTAGTTTACCACAGGCCTTAGGGTCCATAGTTATTAGCTAGATGGCTTCTTCTCTCTCTTTGAATCTCAATACAAAGTTCTCCTTGATCTTCTTGGAGATCTATTCGATGTAACTCTTTTTGCGGTGTGTTTGTCGAGATCCGATGAATTGTGGGTTTATGATCAAGTTTATCTATGAGAAATATTTGAATCTCCTCTGGATTCTTTTATGTGTGATTAAGTTATCTTTGCAAGTCTCTTCGAATTATCAGTTTGGTTTGGCCTACTAGATTGATCTTTTTTGCAATGGGAGAAGTGCTTACCTTTGGGTTCAATCTTGTGGTGTCCATTCCCAGTGACAGCAAGGCACGTATTGTATTGTTGCTATCAAGGATAAAAAGATGGGGTTTATATCATATTGCTTGAGTTTATCCCTCTACATCATGTCATCTTGCGTAATGCATTACTCTGTTCTTATGAACTTAATACTCTAGATGCATGCTGGATAGCGGTCGATGTGTGGAGTAATAGTAGTAGATGCAGAATCGTTTCGATCTACTTGTCGCGGACGTGATGTCTATATACATGATCATGCCTAGATAATCTCATAACTATGCGCTTTTCTATCAATTGCTCGACAGTAATTTGTTCACCCACCGTAATACTTATGCTATCTTGAGAGAATCCACTAGTGAAACCTATGGCCCTCGGGTCTATCTCTTATCATATAAGGTTTCAATCTACTTTTATTTGCATCTTTATTTTTCCAATCTATATCATAAAAATACCAAAAATATTTATCTTATCTGCAAGTGGCCATGAAGGGTTTGACAACCCCTTTATTGTGTTGGTTGCGAGTTCTTGTTTGTTTGTTTAGGTGCGTGGCACTTTTGAGGAGCCTCCTACTGGATTGATACCTTGGTTATCAAAAACTGAGGGAAATACTTACGCTACTATTGCTGCATCACCCTTTCCTCTTCAAGGAAAACCAACGCAAGCTCAAGACGTAGCACCTGTGAAGCTCGCTGCCTCAAGAAAGGCCCGGTGCCTGTGAAGAAGGCCCAGTGCCTGTGAAGCTCGCCGTCCGTGACACTCTCACGTAATAATGAGTTGGGGCTGTACACGCCCCGGAGTCTCCGGAGTGCCACCCTTGGGCCTCGAGGGCTCCCGCCCACACCCAGTGGCAGCACTTAGCTCCGCGCTGGTGAGAAGACGTCGAAGACTAGACTAGGTGCCGGACGTGGCTTTTCATTTGCTTTCCACAGTTGGCTTGTTCTCCCTTGTTTGAACCTTTATCGAAGTTGCTTCTAGTGTTGTTTGTCATCTTCTGCCCCTATTCACTATTTTCGGCTTTTGTCTGGCTGGCTCACTCTCTCGCAAACCTCGCGAGGGGGCTACGCGGGTGCCCTCGTGAGCCCTTTCTCGTCTGGGTTTTGCGAGGCTCCCTCGTTCAAGTTCACAGCGGGAGCACCCCTCCCGGTCCATGCCCCTCGGGCATCGCGACGCAGAGCACCAGGCCATAGCCGGCAACCCTCATGACTAAGGTTCAGAAATGATTCTCCCAACTGATTTTTGCAGCTCTTAAGGCGCCCGGCGAGGCCTCAAGCAGGCACCTCGCTAGGCGAAAACTACCGCAAACATCCCGAGATAAGTTGTTCCTATGCGCATGCACATAACCACGACACCACCACAAAGCACAAGGACAATGAGTGTAGCATGATAATTAGGGGATCATAGTCTGTTGCACGCCCCCATGGGGCTCCATACTTCTCTCTCTCAATGCAGTAAAAGGAGAAAAACAAAATAAAGATAGCGCACAGCTCGCGAGAAGGGATCTGCGTCATCCTCTTGAGCTCAATCAGACTCCGCCTCGCGCTTCACATGGGCGCGGCGACGGGACGACCTGCGCCCACCCTCGAAGCGGGTGCGGTGGCGTGGTGGCTGGTCGCAGCCACCGCTGGAGGAGCTGTTGCCGGAGGAGGAAACGCTGAAGCTCAGCGAGCTGCAGTCGCCGCCATCGTCTTCAGGGCAGCACCCAATACGGCGGCCATCTTCTCCGAACACCCTCACATAGAGGGTCGCGTCGCCGTCATACTTGAAGTGGAGGGTGCACCGCCGGCCCAGGCCACGCGCGCGGGCAAACGTTTGCTAGCCCCGGGCCAGGACCACATTCCCGGCGATGGAGATCTCCACCGCGACCCAGGAGGCCCTGCTGCAGCGGCTGTCCGCCTGCAGCCATAGCCGACCGGGGCTAGCGGTCGGCAGTTCACCGACAAAGAAGCGAGGGAGCTGGAGCCAGTTGCCGGCCGGGTTGTCCGACCACACAACAAACTCCGGCAGTGCCTTTGCCGAATGGAAGTGCGGCCGGGGAGGCCCCGCAGCCACGACACGCCTTCCTCCACTGACTGGGCTGCCTTGATACAGGCGGCCAGCACCGCGTGAAGGGACACCACCGCGACCACGAGAAGCCACGACGGGAGTCGCGTGCTTGCAGGGACGGCCGCGGCCGTGCTTGGGCAGAGGAGAGCTAGGCCCTTCCTGGCGAGCCTTCCCCTTCTTCGGGCCGAGAACCTCTTCATGGGCGCCATGGGACTCTGCAATCAACCAGAGCGAGGATGGAGAAGAAGCAGGCGGGAAGAGGGGAGATGTGAAACGGGGGTTTCGCCCCTCCCCATTTATAGCCCAAGGGAGGCCAACCGTCGGCCCCCACGATCACATGTAATGATCACTCTTTTTGCATGCAGCAGGGACTCGTCAAATCGGGCAGTTGTCGAGGCAGCATGGGGAAGCGGAGATTCCCACGTCCAATCAACCGCCACGCGGCGACCAAGGCCTTAGGCTGTTGGGGCTCGTGGTGCTCTACACTTGCCCTTTGGCTCCACTAATAAGCCAAGTCCGAGCGCGCCTTGGGCCTGAGGGCTACTGTCGGCGCTCTGGGAACGGGGTCCCCCAGACTTGCGTGTCTGCGGCCTGCAGCGTGGCTTAGCAGTGGCCCAGTACAACCCGTCTTCATCAGCAAGCACTCAAGACCCTCGCGAGGGGCCAAGCCTTGCAGGGCGGATGACACAAGGCCTCCTCAGGGGCGGCCTCACTAGGCAGGCTCGCGAGGAGGCGGAGAGATCAAGGCGAGGTGTACCTCGCGAGGTGCTCATGACGCAAGCCATGACGATCAAGACCAGGCGGGTGCCAGCCTGCGCAGTGCCCTCGTTTCCTCTTTGCTGCAAAGGGGGCAAGCGCAGGCGCGGAGTACCGAGGCATCAAGCAAAGGTTTCCATATTGGTGCAACGATACCAAGACCAGCAGGACGACAGGACGGAGGTCACCGTGGAGTTCAAGACGGTGTCATCACCAGTGCCTTTGGCAGTTGAAGACCACCTTCAGTCAGGATAGCTTGTACTAGGTGTCCCCTTTCAAAATGGCCGTTGTTGGCTCCCTTCCCACTCAATATTTGGGAAGAGGACCAGGGCCTCTATAAATAGGGCTAGTCACCACAGTTGAAAGCATCTCATGTAGAGCCAACAGAGACGGATCGACTCCTCTTCAAACACACCACCACAAGAACACCTCTCCTCGTGAGGCTATTCTTCCTCCGTACTATTCATCATCAGCCCAAGAGGCAATCCACCACACCACACACTGGATTAGGGTATTACACCACAACGGTGGCCCGAACCAGTATAAACCTCGCGTCTCTTATGTTGTTCATCATGCTAGCTTAGAATCGCGGCGAGGTTCTGGGCTTGATTTGGTAGGGAGAAGATCTTCGTGCGCACCCCAGAGTTCGAACCTTAAGGGTTTTGCCGGAACCCGATATTCGACAGACGTCTACGCGATAGAGCCAGCCGCCCCAAAGTTCAACCCATGGTCGTCTTGCCCGATCACCTTCCATCGCAGGGACCATACAACCATTATTTGTCATGGCGGTTCAGCCGCACTGGTCCTCGACCCAATCATTTATAGATTCCACCTTACATGAGTCCTCATGGACGGTGGCAGTAGCCTAAACCTGCTCTATCAGGATATTGTGTGCAAAATGTGTATTGATCCCTCAAGGATCGAGCCCACAAAAACCACCTTTAAAGGTGTCATCCCAGGTGTAGAGGCCCACTGTATGGGCTCAATCACACTGGAAGTGGTCTTCGGATCTCCGGACAATTTCTAAAGCGAAGAGTTGATCTTTGATATCGTCCCCTTCGCAGCGGCTATCACGCACTGCTCGGACGAACCACATTCGCTCGATTCAAACGGGTACCACAGTACGCTTATCTCAAGCTCAAGATGCCCGGACCATGGGGTGTCATAACAGTCAATGGAAATACGGAATGCTCTCTCCATACTGAGGAGCACACTTGTGCCCTCGCAGCAGAGGTATAGAGCGGCCTTTTTAGGCAGAACATTAATTCGGCGGCCAAGCTCCCGAACACTATCAAGCGAGTCTGAACTACTCTGCAGCAGGACAGTCTAGCTCGTCAAGAGCTCAACTAGCAATTCGGCCTCCGTCCCAGTCCCGACCAAGCGGCGGCATTCGTACCGCGCGTACATAACTACACACGCAAAATACCATGGGAATGGATGGAGGCAAAGCTAGATTGTGGTCCATAATACGGCTCAACCGCTCCTGGACCCACATATCACTCTTTCTTTTTCTTTTTAGGTTTCCTTTTCTCCCCAGGCCTTTCCTGGTGACCTGATTATCGGACCTATCAAGGGACGGATACACCAAGACGGCAAGAAGCTTTGACGTACAAGGGAATTTCCAAGTGGTCTCTTTAAATTATCGTTATGCCTGCTTGAAGGACCCGCACGCAGCTCTCCCTTGGTCGTGGCATGTTAAATAGCCCTTTTTCTTATCGCACTATTTTTACAAAATACACTTTGACGTATTAATAAACTACAATGGAAAATAGTTTGCGGCCCAATTTCTGTGGCATTAGCCTATTGCTTCATTTTTCTTTTTTGATATTTTTTAATTGCATCGGTACACTCTGGTATGCCTTAATTCGCCAGGGGCTTCATTATGCTCCATATCATGTCTTTGGTCAATAGATGGGTTGCCCTGCTTTTACAGTACAGTTCGGCACCCTGAACTTTAGCATTATATGCATCGGCTCCGAATCATGTCTTTGGTCAATAGTTCGGTTGCCCTGCTCCTGTGCTTACTACCTTACGTTCCGCTATATCGGCTAGGGTATTAAAGGGAGAACTACTGTGATTGTGTCCTGGTTTATCCGGTTGAGCACCTCAGTAGAGAAAGCCAAAAAATAACTGTCATTATGCGGCGTGAGCCGGTCAGCTGTTCGAGAGGTTACAAATCTTTAGCGATTTTTTCCGCATTATGCGATCAATCGGTTTTTTCCCGATCAGGTGTTTACAACATCCCAAGTTCGGACTTCCAAACACTAGGGGCTGCGCCTAAATTTTTATTGTCAAACTCCTATGGCTAAGTGAGGGTGATAAAGCCACATAGTCTGATTGCCTGGTTCATTGCGCTAAACACCTCCTTTAAGGACCAAACCTTGGAGTAGAGTGTTTAGATTTATCCCGAACACCCTCGTACTACCTACATGGCGGCAGAAGCCAGCGACTGGCCAACTCTTGGATTTAACAATATGGCCGCACTGGAGGTAAAATTTTAAATAACAAGCATTATATTACATAACATTCTTGTTTCATAGTACATGACAGGATAACAGGAATGTATTCATTCAATGATAGCATCCTTAGAACATTGCTCCGCCAGGATCCCTCCATGACATTGTCAAAATACAGCTCAGGCGTGCGATGCTCCTTGCCCACGGGCGGTCCCTCGGTCACAAGCTTCACGGCGCCCATCTTCGCCCAATGCATCTTGACTCGGGCAAAGGCCATTCGCACGCCCTCGATGCAGACCGACAGCTTGACGGCATCAAGCTGAGGGCGTCATTGACCAGCCGCTTCACGAGCCCGAAGAAGCGTCTGGGCATAGCTTCGGCGGGCCATAGCCGGATTATCAAATCCTTCATGGCTAGTTCGGCCACCCTATGAGTTCTACCAGCTGTTTTAGTTGATCACTAAAGGGCACAGGATATTCTGGCGCAAGGTATTGCGACTGAGGGAGTCCTGGACTAGGGGGTGTCCGGATAGCCGAACTATCATCTTTGGCCGGACTCCAAGATTATGAAGATACAAGATTGAAGACTCCGTCCCGTGTCCGGATGGGACTTTCCTTGGCGTGGAAGGCAAGCTTGGCGATACGGATATGTACACTACTAGAAAAACCGCTACTAATGGCGCACCTAATTTGGCCATTAATGGCGCATCACCGGTGCGCCATTACTAGCACGCCATTAGTAATTTTTACTAATGGCGTACCAGTGGTGCACCATTAGTATCTGGTATACTAATGGCGCACCACTGGTGTGCCATTAGTATAGGCCACGGTGCGCCATTAGTATGCCTCCCAGGGGCCATGTATACCCAGGTGCTTTGGATACTAATGGCGCACCACAACTGGATGCGCCATTAGTAACCGCGGCATACTAATGGCGCATTGTCCTGTGATGCGCCATTTTGAATCTAGATCTGCATCGTGATTTTTGCCCAGTTTTTGCTCGTTTTTTTTGCTTGTTTTTTGGCATGACAATATTCTCAAATTTTGTTCCTGTTTTTGGATCTTGTTGCCATGGTCTTTTGCCGGAGAGGAGGAGGAGGAGGTCGCTGGAGAGGAGGAAGGAGAAACCATGAGGGGATGGGAGGAGCTCACCGGAGAGGAGGGAGGAGGAGCTCACCGGAGAGGAGGGAGGAGGAGCTCACCGGAGAGGAGGGAGGAGGAGCTCACCGGAGAGGAGGGAATTTTTTGCCTCACCGGAGAGGAGGGAGGAGGGAGAGGAGAGGAGGGAGGAGGAGCTCGCCGGAGAGGAGGGAGAAGAAACCATGAGGGGAGGGGAGGGGAGGGGAGGGGAGGAGGGAGGAGGGAGGAGGGAGGAGGAGGTCGCCGGAGAGGAGGAGGAGGTCACCGGAGAGGAGAAGTATGGTGGAGGAGAGAAGGGAAGATGAAATGAAGAGAGGAGGAGAGGACCAGCCATATATACGGCATACTAATGGCGCACCGCGGGCAGGTGCGCCATTAGTAATTTTTTTTATTTTTTTGATTTATTTTGAATTTTGAAGGCGGGAAGATACTAATGGCGCACCACGGGCAGGTGCGCCATTAGTAATTGTTTTTTTATTTTTTTGACTTATTTTGAATTTTGAAGGAGGGAAGATACTAATGGCGCACCATGGTCAGGTGCGCCATTAGTAACTTTTTTTTATTTTTTTGACTTGTTTTGAATTTTGAAGGAGGGAAGATAGTAATGGCGCACCATGGGTAGGTGCGCCATTAGTAAGTTTGAATTTTTTTGATTTTTTTTGCCTCTCTAGATCTTAAAAGCCCCGTATCTTTTTTTCTGTTAGGTTTTTGAGGATTTTGAAAATGTTTAAAGGGGATCCCCTGGTTAAATTTGGATGTAACTTTTCGAGTAGATGATTTTTCATATAAAAAACTTTTTCATCCGAGTTAGTATGCAAAAGTTATGCTCATTTTTACAAATTCTCGCGAGATTTTGCAAATGAAGTCAAAATTCATATTTTCAAATTTTCCCAACAACTAGGCCACATATCACATGGGAAACTTATTTTCTTTTATTTTTTTGACATTTTTATCATTTTCTTTTATTTTTTTTAAAACTGAAAAGGCGATCCACAGGGGGGGTGCATTCGGTGGAAGTGGTGGCCAAGGTTACTAATGGCGCACCGTGGCATGGTGCGCCATTACTAGTTTAACTAGTAATGGCGCACCACACCCACGGTGCGCCATTAGTAGTTTTGAAAAAAATTCAAAAAAAAGTTTTAATTTTTTTTTACTAATGGCGCATCGTGGGAGTGGTGCGCCATTACTAGTTCAACTAGTAATGGCGCACCACTCCCACGGTGCGCCATTAGTAGTTTTGAACAAAATTTTAAAAAGAATATTTTTACTAATGGTGCACCGTGGATGTGGTGCGCCATTAGTATTTGGACACTAATGGCGCACCAACACATGGTGCGCCATTAGTATATAGTAATGGCGCACCACATGTCTGGTGCGCCATTAATGTCAATTCCATCTATAGCCCTTTTCCTAGTAGTGGTAGATCTCCTACCATTGTAACCGACTCTGTGTAACCCTAGCCCTCTCCCGTGTCTATATAAACCGGAGGGTTTTAGTCCGTAGGACGAACAACAGTCATACCATAGGCTAGCTTCTAGGGTTTAGCCTCATTGATCTCGTGGTAGATCTACTCTTGTACTACCCATATCATCAATATTAATCAAGCATGAGTAGGGTTTTACCTCCACCGAGAGGGCCCGAACCTAGGTAAAAACATCGTGTCCCTTGTCTCTTGTTACCATCCGCCTAGATGCATAGTTCGGGACCCCCTACCCGAGATCCGCCGGTTTTGACACCGACAGCGACCAAAATAGCTTCTCCGTGGAGCTCCCCTCTTTGGCTCGGAAGAATACCACATCGTCTGAAATGCTGCGCGGCAGATCCGCAAACACCCCTGGAGAACTCCAAATCCGGGTCAGTGATAGGAACCTTTTCTTCACATATTTGCTCTGCATAATAAAGGCCTTACCCGCCGTGATTTTTCTGGCCTCTTGGTTTTCCAGGAGGGCACCTTGGGCTTCAACCCGTGCATTGTGTGCATTTTGACGGGCCTTGACCAGTTCGGACTCTTGATCCGCAAGTTTGTGCTCCAAAGACTCGCATTTCTTCCTGCTAGACCTCACTGACCTGGGCCTCATGCTTTTCACAGGCGGATTTTTCATTAGCCGTTTTCTCCTTGACATTGGCCAGTGCCTTCTTGAGGGCCTCCACCTCGGTCGCCGCCCCTGCAAATATCATGGCACTTTAGTCAGCAGAAATCATTCATCCTTCCTGAAAATAGACAAGGTTACTGCATACGTTGACTGTCTTCGAGCTGTTTCTTCACACGGCCGAGCTCCTCCTTGGTCTGCTCCAGACTCTGCTTCAGTCCGGAGACCTCAGCAATATGAGAGGTTGCAACCAACAGTGATGCCTTATTATTCACATAGACATATCTGGTTAGTCTCCTTCCAAAGTTATTCGATCCTTTGTTCGGCTTTTCTTCCGAACACCGGACAGAGTTTTAGGGGCTACTGTATATACAGTGACATTCTTTTTGCAAAGTTGCGTTGCTTACCTCAAAGTCTGTCAGAAGGCTTGTGCAAGCTTCGGTCAGTCAGCTCTTCGCAGATTGGATCCTCTCAATCACTGTACCCATAAGGGTACAGTGTTCTTCAACAATGGAAGCGCCTCGCGGCGCTTCTAGCAAATTATCTGGCGCCTCTAGATGGACAGAGGTCACTGGTGGAGTAGGCGCACCTCCTTCTTTCGAAAGAGGCTGTTTGCCTGATTCCGGAGCCGTAGAGGTCTCTGCAGTTGTATTCGGCTGGGGGCCGAACTGAGTATGGCCCCCATCGCGAGTCTCCATGGGGATTCGCTCCCCCATGTGTCCGGCGGCTGGGGGTTCACCCTCCAGCGCTGCCCGGATGGCCTCCTGAACCTCTCCCTGGCCTGGGATCCTTCGGGACAACACCTCAGTGTCCTCCATGGCCTTGGGAGAGGAGGCCAACGGAAGGGTCCCGCTGTCCATCACCTCCGGGTCCAGCGAATCCCCCGAAGATGAGGATCGCTTGAGGTTGGACCGAGCCGGACTGTGAATGCATGATTCAACACATTAATACTATGAAGTAGTGAGGCCGTATATATGAATGTGTTCGGGTTTCTGAATACTCACGATTTGGCCAGGGGCTTGACCCTGGGGCGCCATTTTGAGCTGCTTTCTATGGCCGATGTGTAGCTGTTTGGGAGGGAAGTTTTCCCCTTCTTGGAGGCCTCAGCCTCCAGACGCGTGGAGGTCGTCCTTTTCTTTCTTCCCCCCTCAGGGGGGAATGGCGCTCTTCTTGTTCTTCCTCTTCTTCCTCGTCGTCCTTGGAAGAAGAGGAGTGAGTCTGGGCATCTTCGAACGTCACGTCTGAAGTACCCTTGCGACGGAGACCACCTCTGGTCCCCTTGGCCTTCTTCTCCGGTGCCTGATAGGGCGCCAGAACCAACATCTTCATCTGAAGAGGGATTTCTAGGTCTTCGGGCAGTGGAGCCAGACACTGAATCTGCTCCGCCTTCTTTGTCTAGGCCTGAAAAAATCAATAGGGAGGCTTAGACATCTTCCTCGAGTATGCCAGTAAAGGGTACACCTTGAAAACATGGAAAAAACATACCGGACTAGCGGAGTGGGTAAAGTTGTGCCCGTGCTCCTCAGTCGTGGTCGGCCGCGCCTCTTTGGCCTTGAAGAGCACGCTCCAGATTTTTTTGTGCATGGTGCCGAAGAACTCCAGCAGGGTCTGGTGCTTGGCCGGATGATACTCCCACAAGTGGCAGGTCCGGTGTTGGCACGGAAGGATCCGGCGAATAAGCATCACCTGGATCACATTAACGAGTTTGATGTTCTTGTTTATCATGTTCTGTATGCGTGTCTGAAGTGCTGTCAGCTCATCTGGCGAAGACCAGTCCAGTCTCTTCTCTGGCCAGGAGGTGAGCCGCATCGGGGATCCGCACCGGAATGCGGGAGCTGCGGCCCAGGTGGTGCCACACGGCTCCGTGATATAAAACCATGATTTTTCCATCCTTTGATAGTCTCCATGAAGGAGCCTTCGGGCCATGTGACGTTGGGCATCTTGCTCACCATGGAGCCTCCGCACTCTGCGTGTTGGCCACTCACCATCTTTGGCTTCATATTGAAGGTCTTCGACCACAATCCTAAGTGAGGTGGGTTGCGGAGGAAGGCCTCGCACACAACAATGAATGCCGCGATGTTGAGGATGGAGTTAGGGGACAGATTGTGGAAATCCATCTCGTAGTAGAACATGACTCCACGGACGAATGGGTGGAGTGGAAATCCCAGCCCGCGAACGAAGTGGGAGATAAACACTACCCTCTCATGGGACTCTGGAGTGGGGATGATCTGCCCCTCGGCCGGGAGCCGGTGGGAGATTTCCTTGGCCAAATACCCTGCCTCCCGAAGCTTCGTAATGTCCTTCTCCTTGACGGAGGATGCCAACCACTTGCCTTGCGCTCCGGATCCGGATATGGTGGGAGAGCTTTCTTGGGGCAGAATAGATGAGAACTTTGGTGCTGGAGCTCGAGAATGGGGGATGCTAAGAGAGAAAGAAGGCGTGGGTGAAAGGGGTGAATCCTTATCTCTTTATAAATGCAGTGAATATCAAGTGCCTCCCCACTCGCCTTAAAACTCGCCTATTCCCCAAGGGTCCTGCAGATGGCACAGTTAGGTTACCCATGCCCGTATTGATGAGAATCCTGCAATAAGGGGACATGATCTCTGCTTTGACGAGACGTGCGAAAGAAACCGCATCTCAAAATATGGAGTGGCAGGCTAAAAATGGTTCGAATAATGGCCGAGCAGTGACATGATGTCACGCTACAAAAAGTTGTCAGCAGATTGGACTCGTGAAATATTATACTCTCTACGGTTGTGTGTGGAATTTGTTTTGCAGAGCCGGACACGTTTCTTGTGTTCCAGGACTATTTTTGAGTATTCAGAGGAGGAACCCGCCTTGCAATGCCGAAGACAATCTGCGTGCCGGACACCTCATCATTGAAGCCTGGTTCAGGGGCTACTGAGGGAATCCTGGATTAAGGGGTCCTCGGACAGCCGGACTATGTGATGTGGTCCAGACTGGCGGGCTATGAAGATACAAGACAGAAGACTTCGTCCGTGTCCGGATGGTACTCTCCTTGGCATGGAAGGCAAGGCTGGCGTTCGGATATGAAGATTCCTTTTCTCTATAACCGACTTTGTACAAACACTAGCCCCCTCCAATGTCTATATAAACCAGAGGGCTTAGTCCGTAGAGGCAATCACAATCATACAGGCAAGACTCCTGGGGTTTTAGCCATTACGATCTCGTGGTAGATCAATTCTTGTAATACTCATATTCATCAAGATCAATCAAGCAGGAAGTAGGGTATTACCTCCATAGAGAGGGACCGAACCTGGGTAAACATCGTGTCCCCTGTCTCCTATTACCATCAACCCTAGATGCACAGTTCAGGACCCCTTACCCGAGATCCGCCGGTTTTGACACCGACAAAGATCACGACGCAATTTGGGGTTGAGGCCATTCCAAAACCTAGCCTACTTCTTGGCATCCGTAGACACCTCTTATATAGCATAGTGGGCGAGGTTCTCAAACTCTCTACTATAAGCATCAACAACCAACTTACTCTGGATGAAATGATAGAAATCTTCTCTCTTGCGATCGATGAGGGCCTGAGGTATTTGATGCTCGCGCAAAGCCTCAGCGATATCCCTCGAGGTAGTTATCTGGCCAGCTGGAAGCACAACCTCATAGTTCTGCCACAAAAAACTAGCAGGACCTTCCAGGTGGTATGTGTCGGTGTACTAGAATAGGGGTACCCTAGTACCCCGAACTTGTGCACGGGCAATTGCAGCACCCCGCGGCAAGGCTTGCCGGGCGACCGCCAAGATCCTCCATGGTTCCCTTGGAGCCATTCAAGAACAAAGTATTTAAGCCAAGAAGGCAAGGCCCCGGCAAGAGGAGCTTGCCGGGAAGGCCAACGAAGATATCCCAGGGAACTTGTCGCGACGCACCACGCGTCCCGGCAAGGCAACAAGACCCCGGAAAGAGGAGCTTGCCGGGAAGACTAACCAAGGCGTCTCGAGGCCCGGGGAGCGACAAGCTTCCAGACCCGACAAGACAACGGCCGTGGCAAGGCGCTTGCCGCGGCAGGCGGCCAATCTGTACCCACGCTCCAGCACATCCACCAACGTGTCGCTCTGGGGGCCTTTCCAGGTGCGCGTGGCGGGAGGCTGTGCAGCCAGCGGTGCGGAGTGGCATGCGAAGCTGACAAGATCGCCATTGTGGCGAACGGTGGCGTCGCTGACGGTCCTTTCCTGTGCTGTTTGGGCGACTCAGACGGGCATTTAATGCCCTTGTCCCCTGCCGTTAGGGTTAGGTAGGGTGCACTATACAAATAACTGTACCAACCACCTCGCTTTTTACATTTGTACCCTTCTCTGCGTTGCCACCTGTCGGTGACCCCTTGAGCATATAAAAGGAGGCCCATGCGCAACGTATTGGGGGTTCGGACCCAGAAAATCACAAACGAGGCTCGGTTCATTTGGACCCAGAAAGAAACACTTAGCTCACTCTCGAGCAAGTAGATAATACAATCAGACAAGCAGCAGTAGGAGTATTATCTCTCCGGAGAGCTCCGAAGCTGGGTAAACTACTCGTGTGCATCGCCTCGATCTGCTCTTCGTGCGGTCTCGGCCCCCCCGCCGAACCGAAAGGGGCTCGGTCCGCCGGTCCCATAGGTGTTCGTGGATCAGTTTCCCCGACATCTTTGGCGCGCCAGGTAGGGGGCGTCGAGATAGCGTGAACCTGATCCGGGGTTCACACGAGCTAGATCTTCGTTTTCTTCATCAACATGCCACCGAAGAAGAAGACTTCGGCGGCAGCCGCTCCGTCCACGTCATTTCCACCGCCACTGGAGCAGACGGGCGGTGGAATGGACGCTGGCGGAAGAATGGATGTCGACGAGAAAGCTTATGATGCTGCCAGGTCCAAGGACAAGGCTGCACAAACCTCGGCGACCGTACATGTTCCGCGCCCATCTCAGGAGGCGCAGGACCAACAGCGTCATGGTACTCGCAGTGCCATACACATGTTAGGCCAAGATCAAGCTGGTGGATCTCGCGGCGCTCAAGACCAGCATGCGCGCCAGCATGCTAGCACGAGCGGGGCATGGTCGCCTGGACGGGATACTGCTCCTTCTAACATAGTTAGAAGTCCGAGCACATCCCGCTCCTCGCGCCGTCCGCCACAGCCACCCACCACTCCGGCAGAAGCTTTGGCGCGAGCTCAACTGCTCCTGGATTACCCTCCGACGTCGGACAAGATCGACGAATGGAGGGCCACCATTCAGACACTCATCGGCTACGCCAACGGCGACACTCCACGGCAGCCGAGCACGTCGCTGCCGCGGTAGGGTTGCCTGGCGCGAGCCGGTGGCGACGAAACTGGTGGAGGTGCAACCACCATGCAATCACCACCCCGAAAGCCAAGATCGCCGACTCGTCGGATCCACCTCGACAGCGACTCCACCGCATCGTCGGATCCACGAGCTCGTCGCGATCAGCGCCAAGTTCTTCACGATCGACAACAAGAAGACGCTCGTACTCGCATCGAGCGCCAAAGAGAAGCGCGACGTCAATCCGACAAGCGCACTGGCCCCTCTGTTGACATGCATGCGCCCGGGGAACCAGGCGTTCTGCCGTACGCGGTACGTTGCCCTGCGTTCACTCGTGAGCTGCGGCAAGTCCAGTGGCCCAGCACGAAGAACTTCAAGCCAGACGTACCGGAGAAGTACGACGGCAAGACGCATCCGTTGGAGTTCCTCAGCATCTACACCATTGCGGTGCAGGCTGCCGGGGGACGGGACGACAAGATCCTTGCCAACTACTTCCCGCTGGTGCTCAAGCCCAACGTCAGATCCTGGCTCATGCACTTGCCGGACAACTCCATATCCTCTTGGGCCGATCTCTGCCATCAGTTTGTCGGCGCCTTCACAGGTGGCCACAAGCCTCATGGCCAAGAGAGTGACCTTCATCTGCTCGCCCAGAAGGAAGGAGAACCCCTGCGCAAGTACATTCAGAGATTCAGCAATGTGCAGCACAACATCCCAGACATCCACCCTGCCGCGGTGATCAGCGCGTTCCATCAGAACGTGCGAAACTGCAGAATGCGGGAGGAGATGGCGATGTGCAAGATCAGAGACGTCAGTGAGCTATATGCCCTGGGCGACATGTGTGCACATGCTGAAGAAGGGAGGAGACTCCCCGGAGAGAATATTGGAGCAGGAGGATCTGACAGCGAGGATGCTGCCCCGGGAAGGAAAAACCGGCGGCGGAATAACAGGAAGAAGAAAGGCAAAAAGGTGCTGGTTGTTGAGCAATCCGGCAAGAAGCCCAAAGCTGGTAGTTCCGGCAAGGAGGTTGCCGCAGATGTAGCGGTCGCCGACAAGCAAGACAGCACCAACAAGCAGTATTGCAAGATCCACCGCACCAAGGGCCACGATCTCCAGAGCTGCAAGAAGGTCGAGCAGCTTGTTGAGCAACAGAAAGCTGAATACGAGCGGCGCGACAAGGAGAAGGCTCAGGAAGGTGCTGGAGGATCCGGCAAGAAACGTCCCGGCCGAGGAGGACGCAGCGGCAAGGCCAAGAAGCGGCAAGGAGACAGACCTCCTCGCGGCCGCGACAAGGATGAAGATGACGACGACGATAAAGACATGGAAGATGAAGAGACTGATGAGCAGGAGTTCCAGAAAGCCACAGAGGTCCTATGCATTGACGGCGGTGCTTCTCTGCATACTTCACACCGCCAGCTCAAGCAGTGGGTGCGGGAAGTTAATGCAGCAGAACCACCCGTCGAGTCACGCAAGCCTCTGAAATGGTCCAGCACGCCTATCATCTTTGATATTGAGGACCACCCTGATCGCGTAACTGCGGTCGGGTGCTTGCCGATGTTGGTTTCACCAACTATCCGCAACCTCAAAGTCACTAAGATGCTAGTTGACGGCGGGGCCGGCTTGAACCTGATCTCCTCCGCGGTGCTCCAGAAACTCCAAATCTCTGACAGCGAGCTCGAAGAGACCGGCACATTTTAAGGAATCAACCCGGGAAGGAGCAAGCCGAAGGGAAAGATCATGTTGCCGGTAACATTTGGCAGCGAGTTGAACTTCAGGACTTAGAGGGTTACGTTCTATGTTGCTGAATTTCCATTGCCTTACAATGGAATCCTTGGCCGTCCAGCACTCGCCAAGTTCATGGCAGCCTCTCACTATGCATACAATGTTCTGAAGAAGCCAGACCCGATAAGTGTCATCTCTGTCCCTGGTGACAAGAAGGATGCTCTTATCTCCGCTGACAAGATCTACCGGGAAGCAACAGCCGCAGCAGATCGCAAATCACTTGCCGCTGAAGCTCCCGGGGGGAAGAAGAAGACCAAGTCCGGCAAGAGCTCTGATGCCCACTCCGGCAAGCGCACCTCTTTGGAGTGCTGCGCTACTGTCGAGGACGCACCATCGAGCTCCACTGGCAAGTGCAAGAAGACAATGGCAGCCCCACCTGAGACCAAGAAGGTGTCCGCCAAGGAGGACGGCACTGGTGGTACCTTCACCATCAGTGCCACTCTCGACCCCAAATAGGAAAGCGCGCTCGTTGCTTTCCTGCGGGCGAATGTCGATGTGTTTGCATGGCAACCGTCCGATATCCCCGGTGTTCCCAGGAAAGTAATTGAGCACCACCTTGCCGTCTGTCCTCATGTGTGGCCCGTCAAGCAAAAAGTCAGGAAACAGGCAGTGGAGCGCCAAGAATTCATTGCAGAAGAAATCAAGAAGTTGGAAGCAGCAGGCCTTGTCAGAGGGGTGCTCCATCCTACGTGGTTGGCCAATCCTGTAGTCGTGCGCAAGGCTAACGGGAAATGGAGGCTTAGTATCGACTTCACCGATGTTAATAAAGCTTGTCCCAAAGACCCTTTTCCTTTGCCGCGCATTGACCAGATTGTTGACTCCACGGCCGGATGTGATTTGCTTTCATTTCTTGATGCGTACTCAGGATACCATCAGATCTTCATGGCAGAAGAAGACGAGGAGAAGACCGCATTCATCACCCCGTGTGGCACGTACTGTTTCGTACGGATGCCTTTCAGTTTGAAGAATGCTGGTTCAACATTCGCAAGGGTGTTCCACCTTGCTTTTGAGCCGCAGATGCACAGAAATGTGGAAGCCTACATGGATGACATAGTGGTCAAGAGCAAGGACAGGGCTACCCTGATCCAAGATTTGGACGAAACATTTGCAAATCTGCGCAAGATCAACCTCAAGCTTAACCCCGAGAAGTGCGTGTTTGGAGTCCCTTCCGGCAAGCTTCTCGGGTTCTTTGTGTCTCAGTGGGGAATTGAAGCCAATCCCGACAAGATCAAGGCCATTGAGCAGATCGAAGCACCAAAGCGCGTCAAGGATGTACCAAGGCTTGCCGGTTGCGTGGCTGCTCTCAGCAGGTTTATCTCTAGGTCTGCTAAGCGCGCCCTGCCGTTTTTCAAAATATTGAAAAAGGCAGGTCCAATGAAATGGACTCCAGAGGCGGAGGCTGCACTGGAGGATTTGAAGAGATACCTGTCCTCCACTCCAACACTTGTCGCACGTAAGCCACAAGAGAAGTTGCTGCTGTATCTAGCGGCAACCAATCAAGTGGTTAGTGCTGCGTTAGTGGCAGAGAGGGAGGCAGATGATGAGCCAGCAACCACGGCAGATGCGTCCAGCGACAAGCAGGGAGCTTCGCCGACAAGCTCTGGTCCCGACAAGGATGGATCTGCGCAGGAGCAGGATAAGGTGCAAAAGAGAATGGTGCAGCGCCCAGTTTACTTTGTCAGTTCCCTTCTGCAGGGGGCTAGGTCAAGGTACTCTGGCGTACAGAAGTTGCTTTTCGGCCTTCTCATGGCCTCGAGAAAGCTGCGCCATTACTTCCAAGCACACGAGATCACAGTTGTCACTCGCTTTTCGCTAAAGAGGATACTACATAATCCAGAAGCGACAGGCAGGATTGTCGAGTGGGCGCTGGAACTGTCAAGCTTTGGCCTCAAGTTTGAGAGCACTTCAACTATCCAAAGCAGAGCATTGGCAGAATTCATAGCAGAGTGGACACCAACACCAGATGAAGAAATTCCAGAGACGAGCATCCTCGTCAAGGAGGTGAGCAAAGAGTGGCTGATGTACTTTGATGGCGCCTTCTCGCTGCAAGGCGCCGGTGTGGGCGTGCTGCTTGTCGCACCCACCGGAGAGCACCTCAAGTACGTAGTCCAAATGCACTTTACCAAGGAGCAAGCAACCAACAATACTGCAGAGTATGAAGGATTGCTTGCCGGTCTCAGGATCGCGGCAGACCTTGGGATCAAGAAGCTCATTGTCAGGGGTGACTCACAGCTTGTCGTCTGCCAAGTGAACAAGAATTACCAGAGTCCATTGATGGAAGCTTATGTTGATGAAGTGAGGAAGCTAGAAGAGCACTTTGACGGCCTGCAGATGGAGCATGTCCCGAGAGCTCAGAATGACATTGCAGATGGCCTGTCGAAGTGCGCCGCACTAAAGTTACCTGTGGAACCAGGGATCTTTGTGCTCAAGCTGACTCAACCATCCGTAACACCATCGACTGGGCTAAGCAAGAAGAGGAAGTTGATTTCTGGTGACTACTTTCTGGCAGAGCTCCCTGAAGCCGCCGCCAAGAAGGTCCCCAAGGTCAACACCAAGGATGCTCAGGAGCAGTCTGCTCCGACAAACCTCAGGGTTTGTTCCGTTTAAGCAGACGCTCCCGACAAGTTTCGCTCCGGCAAACTTGCCGGGGAACATCAAGCTCCGGCTGAACCGCAAGTTCTTGCCGTAGAAGCGGATGTTCCCGCAGTAGCAGATGTGCCTTTAGTCCTTGTTGTCGAGCCACAAGCTCCAGCATGGGCACAGCAGATTGTCCATTTCCTTCAGACAGGAGAACTTCCCGAAGGGCAAGAAGAAGCAGAAAAAGTAGCCCGGCAGTCAAGTATGTACAAGTTTGTCGACAGCACACTGTACAGAAGAAGACTCAACGGTGTGAAATTGAAGTGTATTTGCCGGGAAGATGGACAAAATCTATTGGTAGTGATACATGGAGGCATATGTGGCCACCACATTGGCGCAAGAGCACTTGCCGGCAAAGCTTTCCGGCAAGGTTTCTTTTGGCCGACAGCCTTACAGGATGCAACTGCGCAAGTAACCAAGTGTGAAGCGTGCCAGTTCCATTCCAAGCAGATACACCAGCCAGCTCAAGCTCTCCAGACGATCCCTTTATCCTGGCCATTTTTGTTCTGGGGGCTCGATATCCTCGGCCCCTTCCCCCGAGCTGTCGGGGGCTTTGAGTACTTGTACGTTGCAATCGACAAGTTCACAAAGTGGCCGGAAGTGGAACCAGTGAGGAAGGTGACAGCACAGTCAGCAGTCAAGTTCTTCAGGTCAATTGTTTGCCGTTTCGGGATCCCTAACAGGATCATCACCGACAATGGCACACAATTCACGAGCCGCACCTTCATGCAGTACGTCCAAGACCTTGGCGCCAAGGTCTTCTTCGCTTCTGTTCCTCATCCGAGAAGCAACGGTCAAGCGGAGAGGGCAAATGTTGAAGTGCTGCGCGGGCTCAAGACCAGAACTTTCGACAGGCTGCGCAAGTGCGGAAGAAATTGGATCGAGGAGCTGCCGGTGGTTCTTTGGTCGATCAGGACGACGCCAAATCGAGCCACTAGACAGACACCTTTCTCTCTAGTCTATGGAGCAGAGGCAGTTCTCCCCATGGAACTCGTATACGGATCACCTCGAGTGCTCGCTTATGATGAGCTTGAGCAAGAGTGGCTGCGACAAGATGACGCACTGCTCCTTGAGGAGGATCGTCTTCAGGCTGCTGTACGAGCTGCTCGATACCAGCAAGCTTTGCGCCGCTACCATAGCCGCAAAGTTAATGCCAGAAGCTTCGAGGAAGGCGACCTTGTTCTTCGACGCGTTCAGTCCGCCAAGAATTCCAACAAGTTGACGCCAAAGTGGGAAGGCCCTTACCGGGTGAAACGAGTCACTAGGCCCGGCATTGTCCGCCTTGAGACTGAAGATGGCACTCCGGTGAGCAACTCCTGGAACATTGAGTATCTTCGTAAGTTTTACCCATAGGGCGCGGTTGCCGGAACCCGTTCCGGCAACCACCTTTTGTACAAGTATTGCTGATGTTGCATGTAATCCTTTGTACAAAGCCGGGCACAGACCCCGTGCATAAGTAAAGCTCATGTGCTCCTCACATCTTGTCGATTTCATGCTTTCTACTTTATATTTGCATGCATTATCTGACACTTTGTGTAGCACCTACCCCCGGTAAGCAATAACAAGCCGGAAGGCACCATATATTTATTTTCTCTTCTTTCTTTTTCTCAACAAAGGAAAGCAAGGTTCCCTCGCACACAAGTTTGCCGGGGGGGAAGGAGAAGACTATGATGTGGACCAGGCATCGTTCAAGCAAGTTTCGCCTTGCCGGAAAGCAAACGACAGAAAAGCTAAGTTGCCAAAGTTTGAGCAATTGGTTTTTAAATTTTTAAGTTATCTTCCTCGAACGACCATGCTTTGTATGGAAAACCTGTGCGCGGAGGAACCAACTCGTAGCTAGTTGCGCCCTTACTTTTTTTCCAGTCCGCTCAACAACTTAAGTGTGCTGCAACCAGTCGCGACAAGGTTTCTTGTCGGAAGCGGCACCTCTAGCAGGCTGCTGATGTCCCGCACTCAGCGCTCGCGGCTCGGGTGCCTGTGCCGACAAGTTCCCTAAAAGCGTAGGGTAAAGACATACAAAGGAAGGAATCTAGTAAAGGAAATAGCATAGCAATTGATAACAGAAATAAAATTATATTACAGAGTAACTTGTCGCAGCTCTAACAGATTGATCTCATAATGTGGCCAGCAGCGACAAGGAGAAAAAGACATGGGCGGCCTAATCTACGCGGTCGCCCTCAACCCTCTTGATCTCGCTCACCTTGTCCACAATGGGTGCGACAAGGGCCTTGAGCGCGTCCAGATCGGCATCCGGCGGCAAGGACCTGAGGACATTGGTGAGGTTGAGCCCTGGATTGCGGAAGGCCACCTTCATCAGCACCTTCTGGAGAGCTCCCGTGCAAATCCTGCGCGACTCGTCAGCCAGCTGCTTTGGGATCCTCTCTCGGAGCCGCTGGAGTGCCGTCGCCACGCCCTTGAAGAACAGGCTGAGCTTGGCGCTGGGTTGGAGATTCTCGTAGGAAGGATACCCAAAGTCCTCCATCCCAAGCTGCGCCAGCTCCCCGTCGATGACTGCGGCGGTGTTCACCAGGCCCTCAGTCCAATGCTCCACCGTCTCCCTAAACGAGTTCTGGGTAACGGCGATGCTCGCCAGCAGCACCGCGTCGGCCGTGACCTTCTCCGACAAGGTCACCTCTCGCTCCTTGGCGGTGTCCAGCGTCTGAGTCAGCGTAGCCAGCTTCAACTCGAGATCCGCGTTGGAGTTCTTGGTGGCGCTGAGCTCCTTGTTCCTCTCGGCGAGGAGACCTTGCAGCTCACCATGGGCGGCAGCATCCTTCTCGCGCTCACGCTTGAGCACGGCAAGCTCCTTGCCGCTCTTCCTGATATTGGCCTCCAGTTGCGCCACCTTCGCCTCCAGCTCTTTCTTGGCGGCCTCTGCAGTTGCGGCAGTGTCCTTTGCTTCCTTGAGCGCCCCGCCAATTGCTTGCTCACGCTCGGCAAGCTCCTCCTCATAGCTGTCGAGGTTGGCCTTCCGCTGCACCAACTCGCCTTCTCGCGCGGCTAGCTTCTCGGCAGCGAGCCTTTGTTCCTCCTCAGCTTCAGCCTTCTCGAGGAGGAAGGTTGTACGCTCCTCGGCGAGCCGCTCCCGCTCCTGTGCCAGGGACCGGAGAGCTTCTTGATTGAGGCCCTGAGGCTCCTCCGCGCGTTTCTCCATATCGACTCCCGCCCTCGCGACAAGCGCTTCCCGGGAAGCCAGCTTGGCTTGTCGCGCGCGGTAGAGCGACAGCAGCTTCCGCAGCAGCTGCTCTTCCTCGGGCTCGACACTGCTGCTGCCTGGCGCGTCGACCAACGACAGCCCGGCAGAGGCGAGCACCTCCTCGCCAAAAGCTTCTCCCTCGACCGACGCCCTGGAGGTCGACGCCTAGGGAAGCTTGATGAAGATTCCTTCGCCGGCCTTCAAGTAGGCGCCAGGCTGGGGCTCTTCGGAGCCTGGCTCCACAGCAGTGGCGGAGGGATCGGCGGTCGGCGCAGCGCCTGGCGCTCCTGTGGCCTCAGGGCCGTCAGTGCGATCGCCCGACCCCTCGCCAGCTTCCGCGGCGGCAGCCTTGGCGGCCTCTTCGCCGGTGGGCTCGTCAGCACCGGCCCCTTCTTCGTTGGCGGTGGTGTCGTCGTTGCTACCACACGCGCCTTCCTCGCCGGCATCCTCAGTCTCCATTGGCTCCGTAGCAGATGGATCTGAGGAACGAAGAAGGGAGAGAAGTCAAGCAAAAATTGAAGAAAGGAAAGTCAAAAGAAGAAGAACCCAAGGGAAGATTTCAGGCAAGAAGGTTACCTGTACCAAGATCTGCAGTTGCGGTCTCAGTCGCCGCAGGGTCGTTGGTGCTATCCCTTGTCGGAAAATTGTCCCTTGCCGGGGAGTCCTCCCTTGCCGGAGAGTGCTCCCTTGCCGGTGACTCCTCCCTTGGCGGCGTAGTCGAAGCAGATGGCACTTCGGGGGCGGCTTCCGGGCCTTCCTGGTGAGGCTGTTCTGCTCCTACACAATTCAACAAGCAAGATGTCAGTAGAGAGCACCCATGCACGCCTGACAGCAAGAAGTAAAACTACAAACTTACGCTGGGGGCTGCTTTGGGGAGTGGTTGCCGGGTCCGTCAAGGTGGTCTCAGACACACCACCTGCCGACACGGTGGGATTATCTTCGATGACAATCACCGAAGCCTTGGCCCTCTTCGCCGCTCTCTGGGCCAGCGTCCTGAAAAGGAATGGATTCAGATTGAAGCAAGTCAGATGCAAGACGAAAGCAACAATATAGCAAGAATTGAAGAACTATGAGGGCAACAAGGGGAACTTACTCTTCTTCCTCCTCATCGGAGCTGAGCGCGGAGAGATCGAAGTCCGGCTCCCTAGCCCGCTTGGCAGGGGCAGCGGCGGTGGACCGGGAAGATCCCGTTCTAGTTGCCGCAGTGGCGTGAGGCGCTCCCGCGGCAACAGTGCTTGCCGCGGTGGAGCGTGTCGCGCGGCTCGGCGGCTATTGACCCGTTTGCCGCCCTGCTGCGTCCTCGGCCCTGCGAAGACGCATCCTTGGCGGGGCCGGAGGCTCCGCCTGCGGCAAGCTATCTGAAGGCTCGGGCTCTTCCTCGCCGGCCTCGCTCGGCTCGTCTTCAGGACCGGCAACCTCTTCCTCGCCGACGAACTCCACGCGCTCGGCAAGGTTTACCGCCTCTGCCGCCTCCGCCTCCTCCAAGGTGAACCCGAACGTGCCCGCGGCAGCTGCTGCCGCAGCTTCCTCCGCCCTAGTGGCGATGCACTGCAGCTCCGCGTCGGTAGTGTCGTGGGTGAGGCTCCTCTGTTCGTCGGCGCGGACCGGCACTTCTACCAAGTCGTCGAAGAACCCTTGCACGACGTCATCCGCGGGTTCTTGCCAAGTTGGTACGATTCCGTGCGAATCGCACAACGGCATCATCGTGCGGATCCGATCAAGCGACGAATTGTTGCACAGAGAAACAACGGTCCTCGGCAACATGAAGGGATGCTGAGGATCGCGTTTCAACAACTCCAGGAGCATCGCATCCAGCTCCAGGACGGTGAAATTGAAGTTGAGGCCCGGCCGCAGCCTCATGATGTCCGCCGAGTTCTTGAACTCCCAGGCGGGCCTCCCCCTCTCCTGCAAAGGGGTGATGCGGCGGCGGAGGAAATCTGCGCCGACGTCGCCTACAGTGAGCCCGGCAAGCCTGAGGCGAAGGATCCTGGTGATGGCGATCTTCAGCCTCTCGTCTTCCGGGGCCACGTTGCTCCACTCATTACCATGCACTATGGGGGCTTGGCGCACAATGGTGAACGACAGCGGGTTCTCCTCTACGATCCAGCACCACTCCGCTCTCCACTCCTGCCACTTGCTGCGGAGCTCACCCTCCAGATACGCCTCCTTCTTGCCGACTCTCGAGATCCAGGCGATCCCTCCGCCAAGCGGCTCTCCTCTCTCGACCCGAGGCACGAAGAAATGGAGGAAAAGGGCAACATTTAGGTGGACTCCGACAAAGTTTTCGCACAAATGTGCGAAAACTGCCATGGTCAGAACAGTGTTGGGGGTGAAATCAAGGAGGCGGAGCCCGTAGGTGTTCATTATATCACAGAAGAACTCCGAGAAGGGCGGGCAGAGCCCGCAATAGAAGAACAGCGCGAAGAATGGGTACCAGTTTGGAGCCAGTTCAGAAGCGGCGGCCGGGAGTACCCTCGTGCGCAGATGCGCTCGCGTCTCCGTCGCCCAGAAGAGGTAGAAGTACTCCCTCAACTCCTTCGCGCCGAGCTGGGGGGAGAAGATCGCCCGCTCCTTCCGCAGCGCCGCGAGCCACTGCGCGTCGGCCGACTTCACGCCCTTCCCCTTGTCGGCTTTCGGAGCCATGGCGGAGGTGGTGGGGGAGGTCGACGGCGTTGGTGAAGCTGGTGGCAATGGGGGGCAGAGCGCTGCTGTTTCTCAGCTTGGAGAAGAAGGGGGGAGCGGCGGAGGTTTGAGAAGATGGAGTAGTAGCAACCAGCGCGGGGGAACGAACTGCCCCTATTTCCCCTGCTTATAAAGAGGGAGGGGGCGGACAATTCGCCCTTCCGAATAAAGAAACCACCCACGATCTCTCCCACGATGCCGCATTCAACGCGTGCCGTTAGGGGAGGGCGCGGTGGATACAGAGCGAGATTCGGCATGGCCCAGGCCGCGTGTGCCCGTGCCCTGTTTTGGGCCGGGCCCAACAGCGCTCGGCACCGTGTATGGCCCAGGCCCAGGGGCTCCTGTCGGTGTACTAGAATAGGGGTACCCTAGTACCCCGAACTTGTGCACGGGCAGTTGCAGCACCCCGCGGCAAGGCTTGCCGGGCGACCGCCAAGGTCCTCCATGGTTCCCTTGGAGCCATTCAAGAACAAAGTATTTAAGACAAGAAGACAAGGCCCCAGCAAGAGGAGCTTGCTGGGAAGGCCAACCAAGACATCCCAGGGAACTTGTCGCGACGCGCCACGCGTCCCGGCAAGGCAACAAGACCCCGGCAAGAGGAGCTTGCCGGGAAGACTAACCAAGGCGTCTCGAGGCCCGGGGAGTGACAATCTTCCAGACCCGACAAGACAACGGCCGCAGCAAGGCGCTTGCCGCGGCAGGTGGCCACTCTGTACCCACGCTCCAGCACATCCACCAACGTGTCGCTCTGTGGGCCTTTCCAGGCGCGCGTGGCGGGAGGCTGTGCAGCCAGCGGTGCGGAGTGCCATGCGAAGCTGACAAGATCGCCATCGTGGCGAACGGTGGCGTCCCTGACGGTCCTTTCCTGCGCTGTTTGGGCGACTCAGACGGGCATTTAATGCCCTTGTCCCCTGTTGTCAAGGTTAGGTAGGGTGCACTATACAAATAACTGTACCAACCACCTCGCTTTTTACATTTGTACCCTTCTCTGCGTTGCCACCTGTCGGTGACCCCTTGAGCATATAAAAGGAGGCCCATGCGCAACGTAGAGGGGGTTTGGACCCAGAAAATCACACACGAGGCTCGGTTCGTTCGGACCCAGAAAGAAACACTTAGCTCACTCTCGAGCAAGTAGATAATACAATCAGACAAGCAGCAGTAGGAGTATTATCTCTCCGGAGAGCTCCGAAGCTGGGTAAACTGCTCGTGTGCATCGCCTCGATCTGCTCTTCGTGCGGTCTCCGCCCCCCGCCGAACCGAAAGGGGCTCGGTCCGCCGGTCCCATAGGTGTTCGTGGATCAGTTTCCCCGACAGTATGTAGCATAGGTGACCTCATCATCTTCAGCCACGTTCGCGGAATGCAACTTATGAGTGATGCTACGGAGCCAGTCATCTGCATCGAGTGGCTCAATGGAATGATTAAAGGTAGGCGGGTGCAGGCCAATGAAGTCATGGATGGTCGCAGACTCCTTGAACTGATATGTGGTGTTCTCCTTGATACGTGCCAACAAGCGGTTAGGCTCATGCTTGTTCCTCTCCATCTCTAACATTAACTCTGCCAACGAAGGCTGGTTGAGAGGATCCTCATCCCTACTATCTCCATGGTTCTTGCTACGAGCAATAGAACTTTGCTTAACTGATGACATCCTGAGAAACGAAACAAAGGACGTAATCAACATCAACTATAGGCTGTAGGATGTGGGACAAGGAAATTAGTATCTGTCGAACTGCTAGGGAATTCCGGCAGCATAACGACAGTAAAATGCTCAGAATGAGACATTCTGCTAAAATGGAATAGTACAACAACTCAACATCACCACCCAAGGTTCTGAGATAATACTAAACAGACTACACATGAAGTACTTGAAAACTGGGATAGGACTCTGATCAACCAATCCTATGGGACTACGACGTAGTAACACGTGATCCTGATAGAGAGAAGAGAAATCCTAGTTCCTTAACCCCGTAGGAAAGATAGGATGACTCAGATCATAAGGCCATGCGGTAAAGGAGTAAAAAGAGCCTTACATTCCCTTCCACAATCAATTCCCTTAAATAACAAAAGAATTTCTAGACTCAACTTCAACCAGTTTGGCTTGGTAATCCTACAGGTAGTCAAGCTCTGATACCAAAGCTGTCGGGACCCTGATGCTAAGTCACACCGATCTAGCATGTAACACATCATATCACTTTGCGGCCACACGCACGGTATTCCCACGGGTGCCACCTTACCTGGCCCGGGACCATTTGCGCCTTTTGGCTCACGTATATGATTGTGTCGCTAGAATCCATATGACAGAGAACCCGGGCCGACATGACTAGTCATAAACCCAAGGTGGCACAAACTTACAGGAATAGGCATACATGACCCAGCAATGAACGTGTCGATCAGCAACATATGAACCCAAGTCATAGAAAGCTACAAGGACTTAAAGGAACAACGTGTGACATTTCCTCGAAGGGACAGACACAGGAACAAAGAAGGACACATGCCGGGCGGCCTAAGTGTTCCGGAGTAGTAGCAAGATACCATGGCTTAGTGGAAGCACCAGGTGACATTGTCCCATAAGAGAGGCTACCAAGAATAAACAACTAGGTTGTCGGATCCCACGCATAGCAATAGACATTACACGTACGCGTAACATGCAAGAATGTGTTGTACAACATGGCATCACAACATAACTCAACAACTCATATAGATAAAGACTCAGAAGAGCCATCATAACATTTATTACAAAGAGGGGTCACATGACCCAACATTCAGAGCATACAAGCAATAAGCGGAAGCATTACATGCCTGAGTACAGACATCTACAAATGAAAAAGGCTGAAGAGCCTGACTATCTACAACATCCGATCAAGATCGTAGCTGAGGACAAGCTACTTGTCGAAGTCCACGGAAACTAGTAAGACCGAAGTCTCCGCTGCAAGAACATAAATAAAGCAATGTGAGTACAAAGGTACTCAGCAAGACTTACATCAGATCCTATCATACGTGCATTTGTATCAAGAAGGTAATGTGGGGTTTAGCTGCAGCAAGCCAGCTTTGACTCAGTGGCTATCCTGTTCTATAACTACGAGAAACTTCTTTGAGGTGAGTCCACTAATCACCACACAATACACTACTATGGATTCATCCTTGTCTCCCTACGAGAAGGCCATCCATAGCACTCACACTTGTCTTGAGCATTTTAGAGTATCCACTTCAAGTTGTCTATGTACCACGTAAGCATCTAAGAAGTCCATAACCGCGGACCCGGCTATTCGAATAGATCATCTTAACCCTGCAGGGGTGTACTTCTTCACACACGCTCTTGCCACTTACCGCCATGTACATGTCATGTATCTCGGCCTTCAAGCGGAAGCCTGGAGAGGGTGTCGGTCACGACCTGACTAACCATACAGGACTCTAGTCCAGGTTTATCGCCTATTCGGGTTATATCTGCAAGGGAGTCCGGCCGAGGTTTCCATCATGACCCCATACGATGTGACTAGGGTTCCCAAGCCCACCAACCGGGTGCCACTTAGTACACCGTGCCATGTGTGCCTAGTCTATCCAAAGCCCACCCTGCCGGGTGCCACTTGGTAGAAGAATAACACTGCCTACAAACACCAGAAACTAGTTGCGACTCCTGGATAGAGATCAAGATGGTTAATAGGTCGAGAGGGGCACTTAAGCATTCCAATGCGTGGTAGTAGCTAGTCATTGGACGACATACACAGAACTTAGTGCTTAAGGACGGTTCCAATGAGACAACCCACCATGTACTCCTACATGTCCTCTCACCGCTACCTTTACCAAATCATGTTCACACACTTAACTCTCAGCATTAGAACATAGAGCAATGCACTCCAATTCATTCCCAATGAATCAGATCTGACACACTCTAAGCAATAGCAGGCCTGGCATGGTAGGAACACAACATGGCTTCAATCAACTCCTACACATGCTAGTGGGTTTCAACTATTTACTGTGGCAATGATAGGTCATGAAGAGGAATGGGTTCAACTACCGCAGCATAAAGTAGCAGTTTAATTGTTGTTGTTCTAATGCAATAATAGAGAGCAGGTGTCACATCCCTAGTCCTGGTATGTAGTAGGCTAGCCCTTCATGTGTGCATCATGTTTAACTTTTCAAATGAACTTGAAATGGGGATTGCCTAAACCCTAGCATTAAAGAAATTCACTAGGTTCAATTAAAATAATTTCAGTGAATCCAAATGGCTTTTAAAAATGTTCATCATTTCTGGAAAATGCTAGAAGCAATAACAAGAGGTGTTGCACATTTTTCCATGACATATTTGGGCTCTGAATTAAATCCTATAGTATTTGCATTTGGGCATTTAAATACTATTAAATATTTTAAATGCTCAAATAATCATAAACTAAAATGTTTACTGTTGGATATATTCCAAAACGTAGTCATGATTAGTTTTATGATTTTTGGAAATGCCCTGGCATTTTTATTAAAGCCAAACACATTTACAGAAAATAGAAAATGGATATAAAAAGAAAGAGAGAGCAAGAAAACCTCAGCTGACTTACCGCAGCCCACCTGGCCGGCCCAGTCGACCAGCCCAGCCACCTGGCCCAGCCCACCTCCTCCTGTCGTCTTTCTCCCCTCGCCCCGAAGCAGCTCGGTGGCAAGCGCTGGCGATGTCGTGGCCTCGTCCCTCCCTGCCTCATGCCCTCGAGGCCCTTCCAGCGCCACGGAGACGGCCACACACCCCCCACAGCCCCTCTCTCCTCTCCCTCACTCGCTGCTCTCCCTCCCCCTCCTCTGTTTCTCTCCCATGCGACCACCGAGCGCGCCCGTCGCCACCGCTCGTCGCAGTCGTAGCCACCACCGTCGTTCCACCCCACCAGAGTGACCAAAGGCTCCGCCTCAACGCCCCCGACCTCTCCATGGAGCTACACAACGCCGGGAGGCCTGCATCGCCGCCCACGCCGTCTTCCCCATCTCCGGCCGCCCGAGAATGCCGGCTTCGCTACGTCGATGTCCGACCTCCCCCGAGCTCGCCGTCTGCTCCAAGCGACTCGCCGTGAGCCCCTGCCTCCTCTCCCCTTGCTCCCGTGCTCCTTTTCTCGCCATGGCCACCGTTCCGCCGGTGACCGATTCGCGCCGCCGCCTGAGCTCCTCGCCGCCGTGGCCAGAGGCCGTATTTGTCGCTCCTGGGCACGTGAACGAGCCCCAGACCTCGCCAGGAACCCAACCCGCACCCCAACTCGCTCTCTCGAGCGCTGCAGCCGCGTTCCCGCACTCGGCCGAACTCCGGCCACCGCTCCGCCCATCGCCGCCACCCCTACACTGCACCCCGGCACCTCCCGCTGCCTCCTTTAGATGCGCCGCACCGCCAGCTCGCCATAGCCGCAAACGACGAGCGAAACGGTCTCTTTAGTGTTGTTCCTGAGAACTCCGGGGATCCTCCCGCCGTGGGTTTGGTCGCTGGCGTCCAACTCCGTGGCGCTGATGTGGCATCGTCATTGTGCTAATGATGCACTAATAACCCCATAGTCACTGACGGATGGGCCCCCCGCTTAACTACCCTGCTTAGCTCTGTTTAAGGTTTCACTAACCCTAGGCCCCACAGGCTCAGTTTGACCTGGCCACGTCACATGTTGATGGCCCAACGTCAGAATTGACCTGCTGACGTGGCCGTTGACTGGTCCAACTGTCAGCCAGACACTATCAGCCTCCAGTTACTGACAGTGGACCCCACTGGTCAAGGTTTGACCTTGAACCTTTCCTGTTGACCTGATGACGTCAGGAAGATGTCATGCTGACGCAGTAAATGATTTTCTGGATTTAAAATAAATCAGAAAATCCAGAAAATATCCCAAACTTCAAAAATTCATAGAAATTCAACCGTAACTCGAAATTAAATAATTTATATATGAAAAATGATCAGAAAAATCCAATCTATCCATTTGTACCATTTTCAGGCATGTTAGAACAACTTATAGCTGCTCTTTAGTACAAATCATATAAATGGCATTTAAACCTTCACACATGGAGTTTGAATTTGAATCTTTGATTCAAACCAACTTCATTTAATTTTGTTGCTAGTTGCATTAGCTCAAAACACCAGCATATTGCCATGTCATGATCATGCATCATATTCTGCATTGCATTGATTGTGTTCTTCCTTGTTTGTCGGTGTTTGTCCCCTCCCGATAGACGTGGTTCCGACGATGAGTTCGATGACACCGATGAAGAACTATACTATCTTCAGAAGTGCCAGGCAAGCAAAACCCCCTTGTTCATTCCGATAAAATCCCACTCTCTCGCTCCTGCTCTCTTTTACTGCATTAGGACAACACCGATCATTTGTTACTTGCTGCGGTAGCTGAACCCCTTATCCTCTGCATGACCTGTCATTGCCACAGTAAATAGATGAAACCCACTAGCATGAGTAGGAGTTGTTTGAGCCCTGATGTGCCTACTCATTCATGTTTGTTTGTCATGCCTGCTACTGCTTAGAGTTGAGTCAGGTCTGATTCATCGGGATGAATTGGAGGTGTGTGAACATGTCCTACTGTTGAGAGCTAAGTGTGTGAACACGATTTGGTAAAGGTAGCGGTGAGAGGCCATGTAGGAGTACATGGTGGGTTGTCTCATTGCAGCCGTCCTCAGGAACTGAGTTCTGTGTTTGTGATCCATGAACAGCTACTACCACACATTGGGTTCCGGTAACTCGGCCCCTCTCGACTTATTAATCAACTTGATCTCTGTCCAGGAGTTGCAACTAGTTTCTGGTGTTTGTAGGTAGTGTTAGTAGTCTACCAAGTGGCACCCGGTACAGGTGGGCTTGGGACAGACTAGGCACAGTGGCACGGTGTACCAAGTGGCACCCGGATGGTGGGCTTGGGAACCCTGCTCACATCGTTTGGGGCCGTGAGCGACACCCCGGCCGGATCTCCTTGCGGATGGAACCCGAATAGGCGATAAACCTGGACGAGAGACTTGTGTGGTTAGTCAGGTCGTGGCCGACACCCTCGCTGGGCTTCCGCTTGAAGGTTGCCGAGTACATGTCGTGTAAACGGCGGTAAGTGGTGAGAGCGTGTGTGAAGAAGTACACCCCTGCAGGGTTAACATTATCTATTCGAATAGCCGTGTCCGCGGTAAAGGACTTCTGGGTTGCCTGTACAGTTCATAGACAAGTGAAAGTGGATACTCTAAAATACGCAAGATAAGCGTGAGTGCTATGGATGGCGTTCTCGTAGGGAGACGGGAGCGGATCCATAGTGGTGTATTGATATGGTGAATATGTGGACTCGTGTGCGCCACCTCAAAAGAGTTACTTGCAGTCGTAGTTTAGGATAGCCACCGAGTCAAAGCTGGCTTGCTGCAGTTAAACCCCACCACCCCCTTTGTTGATAATGATGCATATGTAGTTAGTTCTGATGTAAGTCTTGCTGGGTACATTTGTACTCACGTTGCTTAATTTATGTTTTTGCAGAGAGACTTCAGTCTCGCTAGTAGTACCGCGTGGACTTCGACGTTTAGCTTGTTACCTCAGCTATGATCTTGTGCCCTCGGCAGGATCTGGTAGATAGTCAGGCTTCTCAGCCTTTTTCATTTGTAGATGTCTGTACTGAGACATGTTAAGCTTCCGCTTGTGCTTTGACTTGTATGCTCTGATTGTTGGGTCATGAGACCCATGATTGTAATATCTCTCTCCTCGGAGCCTATTGAATAAAATACTTGAGTTGTAGAGTCATGTTGTGATGCCATGTTGTATTTGCACATATCGAGCATATTGTGTGTATGTTATTGAAATGCTTGGTATGTGTGGGATCTGACTATCTAGTTGTTTATCCTTAGTAGCCTCTCTTACCGGGAAATGTCTCCTAGTGTTTCCACTGAGCCATGGTATCTTGCTACTGCTCCGGAACACTTAGGCTGGCCGGCATGTGTCCTTCTTCGTTCCTGTGTCTGTCCCTTCGGGGAAATGTCACGCGATGAATACCGGAGTCCTGTTAGCCAGCTACAGCCCGGTTCACCGGAGTCTTGTTAGCCCAGTGCTACAGCCTGGATTCACTCACTGATGACCGACACGTTCGATGCTGGGTCATGGATGCCTGTCCTTGTAAGTTAGTGCCACTCTGGGTTCACGACTAGCCATGTCAGCCTGGGTTCTTTGTCATATGGATGCTAGCGGCACTATCATATACGTGAGCCAAAAGGCGCAAACGGTCCCGGGCCAGGTAAGGTGGTACCCGTGGGAATACCGTGCGTGAGGCCGCAAAGTGATATGATGTGTTACATGCTAGATCGGTGTGACTTAGGATCGGGGTCCTGACAGCTTTGGTATCAGAGCTTGACTGCCTGTAGGATTACCAAGCCAAACTGGTCGAAGTTGAGTCTAGAAATTCTGTAGTTATATAAGGGAATTAATTGTGGGATGGAACGTAAGGCTCTTTTTACTCCTTCACCTTCATGCCTTCTGATCCGAGTCATCCTATCTTTCCTACGGGGTTAAGGAACTAGGCTTTCTCTTTCTTCTATCAGGATCACGTGTTACTAATCCGTAGTCCTATAGGATTGATGGTTCTACGCTTGCGTTCAGTCCCTACTATCTTTTGTATGTTAACTGTTGATCTCGAAAGCTTGATATTGTGCTTCTGAGTGGCTATGCCACCATTTTTATAGCATGTCTCCAATATTTTGAGCATTTACAGCCGTTATGCTGTCCGAGTCATCCCAGGTTTCTAAATAATATGATGCAATTGCAAAATACTTCCCTCTGTTTCGATGTCCTTTCTGGCCAGGTTAACCACACTAAACAGTGAGTTGATGTACTTCATTGCCTCGGTTTATATGTTGGAGCTAGTATTATGACCCTAGGTGTCTTAGAGTACCACCTAGTACGCTAGCCATGATTTGTGTTCCCAGTGTGATGATTCTGGCCTTTATTCTCGAAAGCATCCCGTGATGCAATTTAGTTGGTAGTTTTTCTATTCCTGGGCTTCTGACCCGACATTCACTCTACTTACCTCGTGTTTTAGTGTTGCTAGTTCCTTTAGGATATTAGTAACCTTTGCGATAGTCCTCGAGATTCGTGGTATATACTTCTTCCAAATACTATGAACCACTTTATGGCAGAAGTTTGTTGGATCAAAAGATCACAACAGGAATATCCTCGATGAGTTCTCCATTATATATTGTGGCTCTGCCAGTTCTACCTTTCTGCATGGGTTATCCGGAAGAAATATGTTGAACTTCGTTCGACATGCTAAACCATGCATCCACAACTTAGAAAATCGTATGTTCCTTTGAGTTGTCCCTCTTTAGTTGTCTTCTGACCCTCGTCTATCAATTGATAGTCAAGAGTATGCGTGCATTCGTTCATCGATGCCTATTATTCTTGTGTTTCATCAAAGCCATTCTATTTCAGAATGACTAGGAGAGACAAACTCCAGTACCTCATCCATATCCAGGATTGGGTCAAAGTAGTTGTGTTCTGCAGATCAAATGCCAATCCATCTTTTGATTCTGTTCTATCCTGAAGTATTACCAACTTTATGTCAGGAAGGTCATGAGAATTGCACCCTCTTATGAATTCTAGATGCAGTGATATTTCACGCCATCATTATTCACTCCTCGGTCCCCGTGTTGTTGCAACCGGAATGCCAACAAGTGAATCGTGACGTGTGAAATCAATACTCCTAGCAATTGTGTTGCTTGATAGTTAATGGACAATAACCTCATTCTTAGCGTGTTGATTTTTGAATCATCGCCCTGAGGTTGATCGTGCTACCTAGTCCTTATTTCTGGTGCACTCCTCGATCAATGAGTTAGGATTGTGTTAATCCCTCACTCTTTTGATCATATCATCTTGCCCTGCAAAGCAAGGTTGTTCTCGAGGTTGGTAACATATCGGTGGTTCGTGATTTTACGAATATCTTCTCAGAAGTATTACCAGGCTGTCCCCTGACTGTTATGTTGAGCTCGTGATCAAGTTGGTTTTCTTATAAACCACCCCTTCTCCAAGAAACTGTGTTGGATACCCCTGAGCTAGTTGGTTAAGCTAAACAATAACTTGGAGAGTTGGAAGATAAAGCTTTGCTTAACTTAGTTCATCTCTAAGGGATATCTTCTTTGTGTGTGTTGAAGAAAGATGATATCTTCATCGATTGGTCCCTGTGATTAGTTGTCGGACCTATTGTCATATCAACCCTTTGATTTGAGTATGGATTATCGTCAAATCAAATCAGAACCAACGATATTCGTAATGTTGTCTTACTCGTGGTTGATCCCTTGAGCATACACCATTATATCTTTTGGTCTGACCAATACTATCACCGGGTTCACTTAATCATGGAATTCCATTTATATGGAAACTGGATGAATTGTTGTTGAGCGCATCGACAACATCCTTATCTTGTCCATGATTCATGTTGAACATTAAGCTAGTGTTGGAAACTTTTGAAAGCATTTCTTCATGCTAGCTCATGAAGCATAGGTTCGGATGAAAGAAGTGGCTCTCTCTAATTCACGTGCACTTGATGTAAGTTGCCGCCGTGGATCTGAGAAAGATTGTTTTTGCTTTTAGGGAATCGTTCCAAGTTGGTCATGCACATGTGTGAAGTACTCTATAGGTTGGTAGGTTGGCCGCCTCCATTCTATATGGGTTTCCTAGCACACCAAGCCACTGATTGATTTGTTCAAGGAAAGGAAGTTCCTTCTTAAGAGCATGCCTTATGCAAGGACTTCAATATCCTCGATTATGGTTCCCCACCTGAACTCAGTAGTGTTTTATTATAAGACTACTACGTGGTCATGCTTGTCTTGGACAGCGTGTTCACAGGTTTGTAGCAGAACCAGCTCATGTTTTGGAGCATGCTATCGTAGTTCATTTCCCGAGAATCTCGCAACGTCATCTCGTTGATTTGTGTTGCAAACTTTCATTTTTCCTTCTAGAGTTGATGAGTCTGGAATATTCTGACACCAACCAGATCTGAATCTCAGGCAGACTTGATGGTTGGAACATTTCCCAAGAACTATAATATTGGTCCCTCGATAACCGGTAAAGAGGATGTCGTGGCCAACACACCCAGCCGGAAGACCTATTATTGTAGTATCCTGTTTGAGGAAGTTGGCCACCTCCCCATAAGGATTTCATAGGATTTACTCCGTACTTGTTCCTTATGGATTTTTGTGTTCCCGAAGTGCGACCTTTTACTTGATGTTCTAGTTATCAAACCGTCTTTATGAATGGGTTACGCTAGCACATCAAGGAGAACATTAGAAGCGGAGTGCTAAATGTCTCTCGGTCGATCATCCACATTTTGTTCCCTTGGCCCCGCCAAGGTGAAATCTGAGAAGGTGTTATCTTCCTTTGCATCTGCATCTTCTACCGGCATTCATCATGGTAGTACGTTGTGTTGCCAGGATCCTTGACACGGATATTGGTAAAACCTTGATGAATATGGAAATGCTCAAGTTCTTGAGAGCACGCTCAGTCACTAGGTTATATCCCTGGTATCCATTGGATCGTGCCTTCCGTTTGCCGAGTTGTCTTATAACTCTAGTTTCCTTTCCAAACTGAGTATGCCACTCTTTCGAACTCTTCCAAATGATCATTTGTGATTTGCCTTAAGCTGGTATAAAGAGTTTCAATGATCTTTGAATCAAAGGTAATTCTTTTTGCCACTTAAGGGGATATTTCTACGATCCACCTTTCCCTAAGGTGCCCCATTTTGGTATCATGGCAGTTATTTCATCGCAATCTTGAAACCATTCACCATCTCCTCAAGCGTGGAATTGTTGTCCACCTAGTGAACCCTCGTCATTTGTTCCACTCCATCCCTTTAGATGTGTGTTTTGTGTCTCATCTTGAGTGATGTTGCTATGTCTCATTCCATGCGTTGATCCTAAGTTGTTCGATCTTCGAGAAGATTGATCCTTCTAGAGTCTCCTTCTCCTCTCGTTGTCATGTTAGTTGGAGTTCTCCGAGGAAGACATCGAGTCAAAGATGGTGATTGAATCAACGTTCATTTGAAGTGCAACCTGGATCATGAAGATTACGTTACTTGCGTTTTCCCCTTCATCTTACCCTACGCCTGAATCTCGGGACGAGATTTTTGCTTAGTGGGGGTGAGTTGTCACATCCCTAGTCCTGGTATGTAGTAGGCTAGCCCTTCATGTGTGCATCATGTTTAACTTTTCAAATGAACTTGAAATGGGGATTGCCTAAACCCTAGCATTAAAGAAATTCACTAGGTTCAATTAAAATAATTTCAGTGAATCCAAATTTCTTTTAAAAATGTTCATCATTTCTGGAAAATGCTAGAAGCAATAACCAGAGGTGTTGCACATTTTTCCATGACATATTTGGGCTCTGAATTAAATCCTATAGTATTTGCATTTGGGCATTTAAATACTATTAAATATTTTAAATTCTCAAATAATCATAAACTAAAATGTTTACTGTTGGATATATTCCAAAAAGTAGTCATGATTAGTTTTATGATTTTTGGAAATGCCCTGGCATTTTTATTAAAGCCAAACACATTTACAGAAAATAGAAAATGGATATAAAAAGAAAGAGAGAGAAATAAAACCTCACCTGACTTACCGCAGCCAACCAGGCCGGCCCAGTCGACCAGCCCAGCCACCTGGCCCAGCCCACCTCCTCCTGTCATCTTCCTCCCCTCGCCCCGAAGCAGCTCGGTGGCGAGCGCTGGCGATGTCGTGGCCTCCTCCCTACCTGCCTCATGCCCTCGAGGCCCTTCCAGCACCACAGAGACGGCCACGCACACCCCCACAGCCCCTCTCTCCTCTCCCTCACTCGCTGCTCTCCCTCCCCCTGCTCTGTTTCTCTCCCACGCGACCATCGAGCGCGCCCGTCGCCGCTGCTCATCGCAGTCATAGCCACCACCGTCGTTCCACCCCACCAGAGTGACCAAAGGCTCCGCCTCAATGCCCCCGACCTCTCCATGGAGCTACACAATGCCGGGAGCCCTGCATCGCCGCCCACGCCATCTTCCCCATCTCCGGCCGCCCGAGATCGCCGTCTTCGCTACGTCGACATCCGACCTCCCCCGAGCTCGCCGTCTGCTCCAACCGACTCGCCGTGAGCCCCTGCCTCCTCTCCCCTTGCTCCCGTGCTCCTTTTCTCGCCATGGCCACCGTTTCGCCAGTGACCGATTCGCGCCGCCGCCTGAGCTCCTCGCCGCCATGGCCAGAGGCCGTATTCGTCGCTCCTGGGCACGCGAACGTGCCCCAGACCTCGCCAGGAACCCAACCCGCACCCCAACTCGCTCTCTCGAGCGCTGCAGCCGCGTTCCCGCACCCGGCCGAACTCCAGTCGCCGCTCCGCCCATCGCCGCCGCCGCTACACTACACCCCGGCACCTCCCGCTGCCTCCTTTAGATGCGCCGCACCGCCAGCTCGCCGTACCCACAAACAACGAGCGAAACGATGCTCGTTAGCGCCGTTCCGAGCAACTCCGGCGATCCTCCGCCATGGGGTTTGGTCGCCGGCGTCCAACTCCGGTGGCTGCTGATGTGGTACCGTCATTAGTGGCTAATGATGCCACTAACTAACCCCATAGCTCACTTACGGATGGGCCCCCTACTTTACTAACCCTGCTTAGCTCCTGTTTAGGTTTCACTAACCCTACGGGCCCCACAAGTCAGTTTGACCTGGCCACGTCACACGTTGACTGGCCCCACGCGTCAGAATTGACCCAGCTGACGTGGCCGTTGACTCGGTCCACATGTCAGCGACACTAATCAGCTCCAGTCACTGACCAGTGGACCCCACTGGTCAGGTTTGACCTGAACCTGCCCTGTTGACCTGATGACGTCAGGGTGATGTCATGCTGACACAGTAAATGATTTTCTGTATTTAAAATAAATCAGAAAATCCATAAAATATCCCAAACTTCAAAAATTCATAGAAATTCAACTGTAACTCCAAATTAAATAATTTATATATGAAAAATGATCAGAAAAATCCAATCTATCCATCTGTACCATTTTCAGGCATGTTAGAACAACTTATAGCTGATGTTTAGTACAAATCATATAAATGTCATTTAAACCTTCACATATGGAGATGGAATTTGAATATTTGATTCAAACCAACTTCATTTAATTTTGTTGCTAGTTGCATTAGCTCAAAACACCAGCATATTGCCATGTCATCATCATGCATCATATTGTGCATTGCATTGATTGTGTTCTTCCTTGTTTGTCGGTGTTTGTTCCCTCCCGATAGACGTGGTTCCGACGATGAGTTCGATGACACCGATGAAGAACTATACTATCTTCAGAAGTGCCAGGCAAGCAAAACCCCCTTGTTCATTCCGATACAACCCCACTCTCTCGCTCCTGTTCTCTTTTACTGCATTAGGACAACACCGACATATTTGTTACTTGCTGTGGTAGCTGAACCCCTTATCCTCTGCATGACCTGTCATTGCCATAATAAATAGATGAAACCCACTAGCATGAGTAGGAGTTGTTTGAGCCCTAATGTGGCTACTCATTCATGTTTTGTTTGTCATGCCTGCTACTACTTAGAGTTGAGTCAGGTCTGATTCATCGGGGATGAATTGGAAGGTGGTGAACATGTCCTACTGTTGAGAGCTAAGTGTGTGAACACGATTTGGTAAAGGTAGCGGTGAGAGGCCATGTAGGAGTACATGGTGGGTTGTCTCATTGCAGCCGTCCTCAAGAACTGAGTTCTGTGTTTGTGATCCATGAACAGCTACTATCACACATTGGGTTCCGGTAACTCGGCCCCTCTCGGCTTATTAATCAACTTGATCTCTGTCCAGGAGTAGCAACTAGTTTCTGGTGTTTGTAGGTAGTGTTAGTAGTCTACCAAGTGGCACCCGGTACAGGTGGGCTTGGGAAAGACTAGACACAGTGGCACGGTGTACCAAGTGGCACCCGGATGGTGGGCTTGGGAACCCTGCTCACATCGTTTGGGGCCGTGAGCGACACCCTGGCCGGATCTCCTTGCGGATGGAACCCGAATAGGCGATAAACCTGGACGAGAGACTTGTGTGGTTAGTCAGGTCATGGCCGACACCCTCGCTAGGCTTCCGCTTGAAGGTTGCTGAGTACATGTCATGTAAACGGCGGTAAGTGGTGAGAGCGTGTGTGAAGAAGTACACCCCTGCAGGGTTAACATTATCTATTCGAATAGTCGTGTCCGCGGTAAAGGACTTCTGGGTTGCCTGTACAGTTCATAGACAAGTGAAAGTGGATACTGTAAAATACGCATGATAAGTGTGAGTGCTATGGATGGCGTTGTCGTAGGGAGACGGGAGCGGATCCATAGAGGTGTATTGATATGGTGAATATGTGGACTCGTGTGCGCCACCTCAAAAGAGTTACTTGCAGTCGCAGTTTAGGATAGCCACTGAGTCAAAGCTGGCTTGCTGCAATTAAACCCCACCACCCCCTTTGTTGATAATGATGCATATGTAGTTAGTTCTGATGTAAGTCTTGATGGGTACATTTGTACTCACGTTGCTTAATTTATGTTTTTGCAGAGAGACTTCGGTCTCGCTGGTAGTACCGCGTGGACTTCGATGTTTAGCTTGTTACCTCAGCTACGATCTTGTGCCCCGGCAGGATCTGGTAGATAGTCAGGCTTCTCAGCCTTTTTCATTTGTAGATGTCTGTACTCAGACATGTTAAGCTTCCGCTTGCTCTTTGACTTGTATGCTCTGATTGTTGGGTCATGAGACCCATGATTGTAATATCTCTCTCCTCGGAGCCTATTGAATAAAATACTTGAGTTGTAGAGTCATGTTGTGATGCCATGTTGTATTTGCACATATGGAGCATATTGTGTGTATGTTATTGAAATGCTTGGTATGTGTGGGATCTGACTATCTAGTTGTTTATCCTTAGTAGCCTCTCTTACCGGGAAATGTCTCCTAGTGTTTCCACTGAGCCATGGTAGCTTGCTACTGCTCCGGAACACTTAGGCTGGTCGGCATGTGTCCTTCTTCGTTCATGTGTCTGTCCCTTTGGGGAAATGTCACGCGATGAATACCGGAGTCCTGTTAGCCCGCTACAGCCCGGTTCACCGGAGTCCTGTTAGCCCAGTGCTACAGCCTGAATTCACTCGCTGATGACCGACACGTTCGATGTTGGGTCATGGATGCCTGTCCTTGTAAGTTAGTGCCACTTTGGGTTCACGACTAGCCATGTCAGCCCGGGTTCTTTGTCATATGGATGCTAGCGGCACTATCATATACTTGAGCCAAAAGGCACAAACGGTCCCGGGCCAGGTAAGGTGGCACCCGTGGGAATACCGTGCGTGAGGCCGCAAAGTGATATGATGTGTTACATGCTAGATCGGTGTGACTTAGGATCGGGCTCCTGACAGCAGGAGCGATAGAGTAGAATTGTATCGGAATGAACAAGGGGATTTTCTTTCCTAGTAGATCAACAGGGGGCACTGCTCCACAGACAGATACTCTGGAGCACTCTCCGGAGCAGGACCTATTGAGAAGGAACGGTGTCGACAATCAATACACAAGCATATGCAACAATATGATGCATGAACATGGCATGAAGATGTGATGTTGTTTGAGCTAATGCAACTATCATTCATTTGGTTGAAGTCCATTTGAACCAAAGGTTCAAGTGCAACTCCAAAATAAGCTCGTATAAATGCCATTTATATGTTTTCACTTATATAGTAGGTATAAGTTGGTTTTTTATGCATGAAACTAGTACAGATGGATAGATTGAATTTTTCTGATAATTTTTCATATATAATTTATTTCAATCTGAGCTACTGTTGAATTTATATGATTTTTTTTAAGTTTATAACATTTTCTGGAATTTCTTGATTTATTTTTAAACTAGAAAAAGAATAACTACGTCAGCATGATAGTGGCATGACGTCAGCGAGTCACAGTGGCTGACAAGGTCAAACCTGACATGTGGGGTCCACACATCAGTGTCACAGTTAATTAACGGAGTTAATTAACCCTAACTCTAACCTAACTACAAATTAGCTGGGACAGGGCCCACATGTCAGTGTCAGGGGGGTTAGTTAAATGGTGATTAGCCCTAAGCTAATCACCTGACCGACGAGGCCCACCTGACGAGCCAACGAGGTCAAAACGGTAAAACCCGCTGGCATTTAGCCGCAGGTGAGGCCGAACGCAGCGGAGGGGTTCGGGATCGTCGCTCCAGCGACCAAACGCGCAGCGAAGACCACCTACGCGAAGCCCAGGCTCGTGCACATCCAGTGGGACACGTGTGAGGTGATACATCTCCAACGTATCTATAATTTTTTATTGTTCCATGCTATTATATTATCCATTTTGGATGTTTAATGGGCTTTACTATACACTTTTATATTATTTTTGGGACTAACCAATTAACCGGAGACCTAGTCCAAATTGCTGTTTTTTTGCCTATTTTAGTGTTTCGCATAAAAGGAATATCGAACGGAGTCCAAACGGAATGAAACCTTCGTGAGAGTTATTTTTGGAACAAACGCAATCCAGGAGACTTGGAGTGGACGTCAAGAAAGAAACGAGGAGGCCACAAGGCAGGAGGGCGCGCCCGGGGGGGGGGGTACGCGCGCCCCCACCCTCGTGGGCCCCTCGTGGCTCCCCTGACCGACTTACTTCGCCTATATATACTCATATACCCCGAAAGCATCCAGGAGCACCACGAAACCCTATTTCCACCACCGCAACCTTCTGTACCCGTGAGATCCCATCTTGGGGCCTTTTCCGGTGCTCCGTCGGAGGGGGAATCGATCATGGAGGGCTTCTACATCAACACCATAGCCTCTCCGATGAATTGTGAGTAGTTTACCACAGACCTTCGGGTCCATAGTTATTAGCTAGATGGCTTCTTCTCTCTTTTTGGATCTCAATACAAAGTTCTCCTCGATCTTCTTGGAGATCTATTCGATGTAATTCTTTTTGCGGTGTGTTTGCCGAGATCCGACGAATTGTGGGTTTATGATCAAGATTATCTATGAACAATATTTGAATATCCTCTGAATTATTTTATGTATGATTTGTTATCTTTGCAGGTCTCTTCGAATTATCAGTTTGGTTTGGCCTACTAGATTGATCTTTCTTGCAATGGGATGAGTGCTTAGCTTTGGGTTCAATCTTGCGGAGGCCATTCCCAGTGACAGCAGGGGCAGCAAGGCACGTCACTACAAAAAAAAATACACTTCCGTGATGATACGTGTTTGTCACAGTAGGTCGCGTTTTTTGTCATGCATGTACATCCATGACGATTTTATGACAGAATCAAGATGGTCATACCTGTGCTATCCTAGAAGTGTTCCATGACATTACCAAAATTATCACCATGGAAGTGTCCACTTCCATGACGATAAATCGCGCGTCACAGAAGTGCTTTCATCAAGGGTGACCGACAAGTGGCATCCACCATAACGGAATGCCGTTAAGCTATCGGGTCGGGTTTTGGATCCGATAACCCATTAACAGCCCCGACCAATGGGGATTTTCCACGTGTAAAATCATCATTGGCTGGAGGAAACACGTGTTGGCTCACCATTGGGATAGATGTCATCCGCTCATTGGACCGATCCAACAGAGGCCCATTCCTCTGAAAAGGCCGGCCCATTTGACTTGGTCAAAAGGTGGCGGGCCAGCCCACGGAAAGCCTGTTAACGGCCTGTTCGCATATAGCCCATTTACAACCTGCTAACCCAGGGCCCGTTATGCCCTACTCGAATTATGCCTGTTTTAACTTTCGGCCCATGTGTGTCCCATGACTTCTTTCGGTCCATATGAGGCCCTTTGTAACTCTTGGCCCATTAACGGCCCGTGGTGAAACTGGCCCGTAATGAACAGTGTATCACTTTATACCCATTAACGGCCCATTATTTTATTGGGCCGTTTCTAGCCCAAGTTATCTTTCGGCCTTCTCAGGGCCCATTGATTCTAGGGCTCATTTGCAGCATTCGGTTACATATGGCCCGTTACTATCATTTTCGGCTTGTGGGCCAAATTCAGCCTGTCGTTACAGTCGGCCCGTTTGCGGACCGTTAATATGTTGGGCCGTTTTCATGTCAAAAAAAACTCGTTGGGTTGTTTTCATAGAGTTCTCAAATACGGTCTATTAATGGCCTGTTATGGTCCACGAATTGTATGGCCCATGATTGGTGAAATGATGATACGCCCCGTAGAAGGCCCATGGATCTACAGCCCGTATGAGGCCCATGGACCTACGGCCCGTAGAAGGCCCAAGGGTCATACGGCTCGTAGAAGGCCCATGGACCCTACGGCCCGTAGAAGGCCCATGGACCCTAAGGCCCGTATAGAAGGCCAATGGATCCTATGGCCCGTATAGAAGGCCAATGGATCCTACGGCCGGAAGAAGGCCCATGGATCATACGGCCTGCAGGAGGCCCATGGTTACAATAGTTCGTGTGTTGCCATGATTATTTTGGCCTAGTTACCAAAAATAGGCTATTGTGACTACAAGCAATCAACTAAACAAGATAATAAGGAAATAAATAAGCAAGCAATTAACGCTAGTCTATTACCGCTATTACACATATTACATCCACTGGGCATCAAAGTTTGCCACCAGTGCAAACATAGGGAACAAAGCAGCATATTACATACACTGGCCATCAAAATTGCCCAGCAATGCAAAAAAACGCGGCAGCAAAACAAGAGCATAACTGAAACAACTTCAGAAGAGCTCAAGAAACGTTATCCTGGGTATCCACCATGCTGGCAATAAGCTTAGCAAGCTGATTAGGTTTGCCCTGTTTGGCACTAAAATCCTCCAACGCTTGCTGTTGCACCAGAAAGTATGCATCTGAATGCTCCAGGGACTTCCGCAGTCCTTCCGCTTCTTGCCGCAGCACAGCTGATCGATGTCTTTCAACTTGTAGTTGAGACTCAAGAAACCGAACTGATTCAGACAGTGAGTTTGAATAGCGGTAGTTGCCAGTAACTCGAACACTAAACCAAGACTGGACTTTGGGGTTGTCTCGCTGTCTTCAAGATAGTCTTCCTTAGCTGTTTTATCAGCTTTGTTGGACACCAACAAGGATGTGTCACTATCCTGAACCTTATCTGCATTACTTCCTTTACCATTGCTTAATAAGGCACTCTTCCCCAATATTCTGTCAGCATTCTAAAAGAAGAAACAAGCAGACACATAACAAGTTTAGCATGTACTAGTATATGACACTCATTTCGGTGAACCAGTTCATTAGTAAGGTGGATAGGATTAAACTACCAAGTCTTCTATTGCCAAGTACTAGTACATAATAAAATCATCAAACAAACATATATCTATGTCCTATGGTCACTGCATTGTCTTGCAAAATCAAAATAGAGACACGGTTCAAATCATATCAGTTCAAGACAAAGCAGCAGTGAAAGAATACAAAGCGTGGGAAACTACACGGTACAACAAGATTTCAGATGGGTACCACGGGTCTACATGTACAACAACACTATTGGCTTTGTTGTGATGCTAGTAATGTGCATGATATGAAAGTCAACTGTATACACAATTGAAATTGAAATCAAAAGAGCTATTTATAAGAGCAAACCTGCTAAAGAAACACGTGTGAACATACCTTATGTGCCATTGGAGTTTCATTTGGATCCTTCAATTTAAAAATAAGTTTGTATCAGTAAATATAGTGATACAAGAGCAAAGAAATCATAGTTAAAAAAGGTGCGCCTAAGCGAGCGCTTAAGCGCGCCTAGGCTCTAGGCGTTGGCAAAACGCATTGCGCATAACTATGCTTAATCTGTGCATAACTGCGCATAAGCATGCGCTTTGGTCAGTAAAGCGCAAGGCGGTGGCAAAACGCACAATAAATGCCTAGAGCTTTTTTGAACTATGATAGCAATGGAATCTTAAATTAGAACAGTTGTTCTTCAGGTTTAGGCACTTGTTCTACATGAACAGAGTATAGTAAGACGCAAGAATATAATACTTAAAATAGAAAATGAGCTCATAGACCTTACCACATTCTTGGTACGGGACGAGTACAGAACAAGGCGTTCCCAGTCATCATCCAGTAAATGTGTCTCAGGAGAACGTAAGTGAATTTGATGAGTTTCTTTGTCGGTGAAGTACGTTTTCTTCAGCTAATTCTAATGCTGCCACCAAGCATTCTTGAAGATAGCAGAGGTATTAGCACAGGTTACCTCATCCTAAGTTTCCAAATCGGTCATTCTCTATAGAGAAGAATGGGAAAATTTGTTGTATTATAACCATCATGGAGGTAGGATGTATGGGACGAAGCAAAGTAATTGCCATGAATAACATTACTTACACATAACTCCTGGACAAACACCTGCAAGTGGCATTTTCCTTCATCTTTAGTATAATATTTCCAAGATGGGAAGATACGCACATACGATTTAACAACATCAAATGCGATAGATGCTAAACTACGACTAGCTAGTTATGCTTCCTCCATAGGAATAGGCGTACTAACTGGTGGAGTTGGGGTTCGCCGTGATAGTACTGGCCCTTTGGGCACTAGAGCTGCCTTACTAACTGCTCTTGTTTGGGAGATCTATGGTGGAGATGGTGCTGTGTCAACAGGAACTGGGTTACTATCGGCTAGGGTTGGGGTTAGATTGGGTGAAGCTGGTTCTCTGTCCATCGCAGTAGGGGTACAATATGCGAGAGTTTGGGTTATGTGTGGTAGGGCTTGTTCTTTTTGCATGTACAACCGGGGTGCTATCTCCACCAAGAGGTAGCACTATTTTATTTGAAGACCGTGTTTTTATTCCGCTAGATACTGGCATCACCCGCTCCAATTCAAATGGCTGATAAACAGGAAATATAGTTGAATGTACAGACATTGTATGAGAGACAGATGCAATAGATAGTGTGGAAAAAAGAGGGCATGAAATAGTTGACATGTATACTGTTTAACTAAAACGGATAGCATGACATAATTTCACATATATGATGTCTATCAAAACTGGATAGCATAGCATGACATAATTAAAAGATATTATGAATAACTAAACAGGATCGCATGACATAATTCACCTACATGTTATCTAAGTAATCAGGATCACATCATTTAATTCACATATGTGATTTATATGCTAAACAGAGGGCATTCGATATGATGTCTGAACTAAGAATATGATGTTGAATATTGTGTATATGATGTCTAAACTATGCAATGCAAGACACCGTATGCATGATATGAGGAGTATAACCGTGCCAAGTTAGAGCATACACCTCCGTGGGGGAATAGGACTGGTCATCTGTCTCTGAATCCATCTCTGAGGAGCTATCGGGACCCAACAAGAGATCTACTTCGACAGGTAGCACTGTCTGCTCTGAAGGCCTTGTTTTCACTCCAGATTTTTCCATCTCCCACCCAAATGGATGATTCACAGGAAGAGTAGTTTAATGTACAAACATTGTCGACAAATGGAGATGTAATGAAGAAAAGGATGGGCAAGATATCATTCAAATATATGATGCCTGGTTAAACAGGATGGCATTGCTCATTTCACATATATTATGGCTGGCTAAAAGACATGAGGCTGCATAATTCCCATATATGATATAGAAACTAAACAGGTGGCATTACAGAACATGTCTAAACTAAGCAGATGACATATATGATGTCAAAAGTAGGCACTGCAAGGCAACATATGCATGATATGACTAGAATCATCATGCCAAGGTAGAGCAAGCACCTTGGGGGTCAGCGGCGTCTGAATCCGCCTCAGAATAGATATCTTCCTCTGGATTACAATATGGAGAGGGGTGGGGAGGGTTTGCCATTGAACCCACCATGGAGCGATGTCTGCATGACATTGTATTTCCGTGCAAAACTCTTCTCTTTTTCTCTACATGTTCAGCATGACTGTCTACAATATCTGACATGCATACGAAAAAATATGGTGAGATTATGTAAGGAGAGCATGCAGAAACTATAGTGATGGTAACAACCAGTGGATGGATCCAAAAATAATGATACCAGGCTGATGATTGCTTTAAATTAATAAAAAAATACAGATGATGATTGCTTTACTGTTTGTTTCCCACCCAAGATGAACAACATAGGCATACCCTAGGTGAACCAGATATTAGACAGACATACTATTCATTGCTGTCTCAATATGTGCCCCACAACTAATTTAGAACTCAAGTTTGAACATTAATTTGGACCTGACTTGGGTGTCCAAGAGCTGAACAGGACGATAAAGTAGCAGGTAAGTTTAAGCAATGCATAACATAAGAAGAAACAAAAGAGTGCGACCTCTCTTGTGGGCCCGTGTACTCCTCAGGTTCATCTGCTGAGTCGATGATGGTGATGCCGTTGCGGTGGGTGCTGGTGGTAGGGAAGGAGATCTGAGGCGGCGAAAGACGGTCCGGAGTCGTGATGTCTGGTTTGGTGGATGCTTCTGTCGATGGAGCAGCTCAGGTGAGGTGGACGACGTCGCGGCAGGAGCAGGACAAACCACACAAAGTTCCCTTCGACACGTACCTGTAACTGAAGTAATTCTGTAAGGGCTCATTTGGCTTGCATGATTCTTAAAACGCAGGGATAGGAAAAACATCGGAATAGGATAGGAAAATGCACATGGTAAATAGAGCATTTGTAAACACAGGATTTCTGTCAACTTGGGTGTTTGGTTTACAGGAATTGGAAGAGCAGAGGAATGCAAAGAAACATGGCCAAAATAGAGTGAAACCATATGAAAGCGTGTACAGTTAGAATGTTATTCTGGCACTAATGCACTTGGTCTTGTTTTCATGCATAGGATTTTGAAAAGTAGGTCCAGGTGGATGTTTTGCTTCATTCCTTTCAACAAAATGCATGAATAATTGAATAGTAGAGTGCCATTGGAAAATTCCCTATGGCCATGTTTTTCCGTTGAACCAAAATAGCCGTAATAAGTGATGCAACAAGTGCACAACCTCTTTGCTGTAGCCATGTAGATCTCAGCATCATTGGGTTGGTCGCTGAAGTAGTTGAGGCAGAGGTGGTTGTCGGAGGTGTGGAGGAAGATCTAAGGAATCCGTAGACGGCGTCCACGGCACTGCTCTGTTGTGATGGATCGTTCTGTCGTTGGAGCAGCTCCGGTGAGCCGTAAGACGTCAAGGCTGAAGCAGCACAAGACAGACATCGTCAATCTCAAGTGGGATTCTAATAGCATCTCCAATAGATGATGTAAAATGGATGTAAAATTAACATCACCAAAAACCACCTGACTACAACAGATGAGGTAAAAACTGTTGACTCTGAACTTAACTGTCGAAACTGAAATTTACTGTGGAATCTGAATGCTACTGTCGAAACTGAACGCAATGGTAGTAGAGAGGCACTTGACATGTAGTTTAGGGAGGGCCTGCAGTTCATCTTCAACCTGCACCCCCCTGAGCCGCCAGCCACCACCGGCCTAACTGCCAGCCCCAGCGCCGCCTCGCCGCCCCGAAACAACTCGCCACCGCCGCCCCAGCCAGCCCTCTAGGCCCCCCGCCCCCCACCCTGAACCCTAAGATAGATAGTGGGGTACCTCTCCAGCGAGCCCCCGTCCCCGCTGTAGGTGGTTCTTCCTTTACTCCGGCGAGCCCCCCCAACCCCTGAAAATCGACTGACCCAAAAGTCGATTCAATCGACTGAAGTGTGGATTAATCGGAGCAAAGCAGCAGCACGAGCGAGGGGGAGAGCAGCATCAGCTGGGCGAGCGAGCGATCGAGCGAAAGCCGGAGCAGCAGCAGCAGATCTGGCTGGTATGGACGTCGCCACCGAAGGGGCCTCGCACTAGGGGACAGCTGCCGTGGAGATGTCGCCCGAGGCGCCGGCTTCAAGGTAGCCGCTCCATAGGGGTGCAGGATGGAGCACCGTCGGTGCCGGGAGGTCGAGTTAAGGAGTAGGCCTCGGCTTCGTCCGAGGAGTCGGTAAGGATGCTGCGGTTCCGGTGGAGCAGGTTAAGGCGGCGCTATGGGGATAGAGCAGCCGCGATGGACAAGGCGATCGTCGGAGCAACTCCTTGGAGGTGGAGGACGGGGCGGCTGAACCGGCGGGACGGCAAGATGGACGATGGATCCTCATCCGGGGAGGTGGACGAGGGATGTCGAGCTGTTGTGGTGGACAACGTCGTCGGGGAAGAGGCTCCGGCTGGGCAGCGGTGACGTGGCGGACGGATGAGGGTGGGGTTTCGCGGCTGGAGCGGAGAGGTTATGGCGGCCTAGGATTTCTAATGGCGAAAAAGGGGCGATGGGAGGGGGTGAAGCATGACTTAGGGACGCGCTTGTCCAAAATGTAGGGTGTGTTACAAAAGTACCCCACACCGATTTGAACTAGCGGCCCTTTCGGCTCAGGGTTAGAAGGGGGATTTCGCGTGTCGGGATTTGGCAGCTGGAGGGAGTTTTCGCACGCGTTGTAATTTCGGGATAGCAAGGCGCGGGTTGTGAAGGCGCCAGTTTTGGGAGCATGAAATTTTAATTTTCGGGATATTAAAGACGCGGGTTGAATTTTAGGGACAAGCCTAACGTGTAGTAATATTGTACTTGTACGTACCAAATCAATTCGCACTTCCCTCAACCAAAAAGAAAACGAAAAAAGAACTATTCACACCACACAAATAGAGAGTCTTGCCCTGTTTTACTATACAAATGCTATTCAAAGCTACTCCCTCCTTCCATCTATATAGGGCCTAATGCGTTTTCGATGCTAACTTTGACCAAATTTTAGAGCAATGATATATGACATGCAACTTACACAAAGCACACCGTTAAATTCGTCTGTGAAAGGTTCTTTCAATGATATAATTTTCACATTGTGCATGTCATGTACTATTAATCTTGTCAATAGTCAAAGGCGGTCTTAAAAATCTCATTACGCCCTATATAGATGGAAGGAGGGAGTATGAATCCATGTTATGTCCGATTAATTTTTTTCGCTTGCTGTATAATGCATGTAACCTACTCATACCAACATTTTAGTGCATTCCAAATGTCTATACTACCGCTGCAATTCGAACTAAATTTGAATTCGTTTCTCTATTTCAGTAAGAATCTACAATCATAATTGTGGCCAACTTCAACCATCATTCATGTATTACCTTAATAACACACCACATGATTACTATAGAGATAGATATGAACTATGTGTACTACATGAACTCGAATTCTACTTTTTGAATACACTTGATGTTGATTCCAAATAAGAGTACATTTGATGTACTAACTATATATTCATAATCTAAACCATGTTCCATACATACACCGTGTTTATCACACAAAGTATAGTGCCCCGCCCCCTACATTATGACAAGTATTTATACTTGAGTTGCAAAAGCCTCACATTAGCCCAAATTATAATCAATGTTCTACATTATGATATCTTCTTCAAGTATTCGTATCCACTTTTTTATAATGAATTATGATCTTTCTTCGTCTTTTACACCTTCACGGTCCTCTTCTATTTGTAGCTAGCTAGCGCTAACTTTCTATCGTGCATGCACACGCCCGCCCCCCTCACACACCCTTAGAGTCCCCTCCATTGCGCACGTTCATTATTTCTCTTTAGGTGGTCCACCAGTGGTGTGTGTAGGCCCCCGGCTCCTTCTTTCTGGCACACACTGGTCGATATACCTCTCTGGCCAAGTGTGCCTACAACAAACACATATATACTTCCCCTCTTCTCTTCTCACCGTCCATGCCCCCATATGTCGAATATGATTCCACGTAGGTGCACACTCCCGCCCCTCTTTTCATTAATCACATGCTCGCACACTCCTCCCCCTCGACATGGTAGGCCTCTCGCACCACCTCCTAGCCACACCCTCTCCCCCCGTCTACCTCTCCGGACCTTATTTGCTTCTAACACATGCAGGCGTGTATATGAACTGATCTCCCTACATATAGCCAGGTCAACTATAATTCGTTTTCACCAAGCACTGTCGGTGTACAAAAAGAGGGGTACACTTTTCGTACCCCTATAACTATGCATGGGCAGTTCGAGCCACGAACGCCACCACGCCAAGCAAGGCAGGGAGGTAAGCCAAGGTAAGACCGAAGCTCGGAAAGAGCAGAACGATGCCAAGACCAAGACCACAAAGAGCAAAGGGGACGAAGCGGACTCCCCCGGCAAGATCCTTGCCGGGGGCGGTTTTAGCAAACCCGGCAAGGCCCTTGTCGTGGCAGCTCGCCCCACACCTACGGAGCGAATCACCCTTGAGTCCACTGCCCCCATGGGGCAAGGATTCGGGGGACACCCCCGTGGTGGCATGCAGATCTTTGTGAAGACACATTCAAGATCAAATTCACACTATAGAAGATGACGACCCCTGGTGGGACCCTAGCCAAGGAGGACCACAAGACCCCCAGCAGGAGCCTTGCCAGGGATGATAGCAGGCGCCACGGCAAGACCCTTGCCGCGGCCCCGGCAAGACTCTTGCCGGGGCTATGGCGAGACCCTTGCTAAAGGCACCCGTAGGGCCACCGTCAGGCCCACTCCAATTCCAAACCTCCACCGCCGTTCGCATGCGGCTGCTGACCCAACCAGTTGGGCACGCACCTGCGTGGCGGCAAGCAGATCTTCATGGAGGCCCACCGCTGCGCCACCTCAGCTACCTACCTGCCTACATGGCACCACAGGCACCGCTGGCCAGGGCGCGTGTCGACGCGATCGGCGACGGACAAGACTGGGCTCTCCCCCGCCCCCGATAAAGTAGGGACACCTAAGCACGACGCATTAAATGCGCCTTGTCACGTAATGCGAGGGATAAACTAGTATCACTGTGCTCTTTCCACCTCCTGTGTGCCACTGTGGCGGCCCCTTTCCCTATAAAAGGAGGCCCAGGGCAACCAGGAGAGGGATTCGGCTTTTTGGAGCTCTTCACGCCCCATTGCTAGCCCAGGAACACAGATAAACAAATCACCAAGACAGGAGTAGGGTTTTACGCATCCTCGAGGCCCAAACCTGGATAAACAACCCGTGTGCTACCTGTTTGATCCACCCTTCTCACAACATCGCGCCTCGCAACCGTAGTAGGGATTCTCGTGATCCCATAGGTGTCGTCCTCGCACCGACAAGCACCGATACTCTTACCTCGCTAGTTATGTCTCTCCTTTTCTCGGACACACGACGATTGATCTTCCTATGTAGTTACGCATGCTTACCACAATCATATGTTCTCCCCTCATCATCCTTGAATACCTCCCGACCCGTCTCTCACACGCACGTGCATAGACAGACAGACATCCCCCACCCTCTCTTATTGATATTGCACTCATACCCTCTGTTTGTCTAGCAGGCCTCTCCCACCATTTGTGAGACGCCGCTCCACCACCAACCCTCCGACGCTCTACCTTTGTCTTTTTCCCAACCTTATTCCTCTGCTACACATATCCATGGATGTCGATCGATCTCCCTCAATACATAGCTAGGTCTCTCTCCTTCCCCACACATATACTAGTCGACCGGTCTCTACCCCCCCCCCCCCACACACACACCGATAGTCGAACGTTGTAGGTAGGTATCCATGCCACGGAGAAGAACTGCACCTCTGCCCTCTCAAATTCCAGTAGGCTAGCCGCCCTGTATCTTTGACGTGGGCAAACACAAATTCGATGGAAATCTTTATCGATCACGCAGCTACACACTTCATCCCTGTTTTCAATTCTATCGATATCTCACGTCCATGACTCTATTTCACACACATTGCATATGTTACGTTTTTCTGATTGAGATATCATCCACACATTGCCTCTGTTTCGCACAAACCATCTCTCTCACACCCACCCACGTACGTACCTGCACCTAAAGAAGAAGTGCACGCAGGACGCACGTACTCATGTCTTGTTCTCGGCCACACACGCGCGGGTACACGATGGAGTTTGTTTCTGTATGAAAATGCAGCCCACGTGATAATTTGACGCGTGTAGCGGTTGTTTACTCGAAGGACGGTCGGCTACCACGCCTAGAATATAAAATGATTGTCGTGGGGAAAATGGAAAAATGGGTTTGTCTCTTGTCACACCATCTCACACAAGGCCGCCATGGCCTCTCTCTCAGCGTTGGTCAGTGATCCTGCCACATCCCGTCTGCCGGTGGAAAGGGAGGATGTGCATCGTCTCTCCGTTCCACGGCGTTGAGGCAGCTCGTCCCGATTTGCGGTACCCGCCGTTCTCTCTGCCCAAGCTTCGCTGCGGTAGGGCCTTCGCCACTTGCTCGCTGCCACAGTATGGGCAGATCCCGGTCGCCGGCGCCCTCCTAGTAACATCCCAACGACCCTCAGGTATAGCTTCCTCCGGCCTTGCTCCACTGCCCATCTTCCCGCGTTGCTGCATGTGGATCTTCTTTAGTTGTTTGCTTAAATCGTATCTCGGCAGGCGTACTTTCCATCTTGCAATCTCGTCCTCAAACCATTTTTGATAAACCACCATGTGCTATCTTTCCCTTTTTACATGGAACATGCTTCTTTTTTGTCGGTGTATGTGTCTTCAACTCGTGTTATTGGGTAGTAATTGTTTCCTTTCGACCTCCTTTTGCAAACAGGGCTATCAATTTTCACCTCGTTGCTATTCCGACCTTTTGGTGAAATGCACAAATCACTTTTCTGAAGAGTGTTTTGTGCATTTCCGCCAAAATGTCACACGGGCAATGTTTTTACATTTCTGTGGGACTGCGGAAAGGGAGATTGGTTTTGCTATCCTCCTCATCCAACTCCGTGCCTAATCTTCTCCAACAAGAAGTTAGTCCTAAAGAGAGATCGTAGAGGTGATCGGCTTCTATTTATGTGTGTTATGTTTCATCATCTAGTTCCACTATTATTGTAATCACACTGACTGGATATCTTTGCAAACAGGGATGGTCCGCCCGATTTTAGTGGAGCTGCACAAAATGATCGGATTGTGGTGTCCTTCATACACCTCTTTTTTGGCTACAGAGCTGGGTGAAACTAGCTGCCAAGCAATGAACACTGTGCCAAGGAAATGGAGCCATGCCTACGAACATCATCGATCAATTATATTTTTTTCTTTATTTGTACACCTTCTCACAACTTTGTCTTCAGTTGTGATGTGAATATTGGCGCTGATCTGCGAACCATTGAGATGCATTAGCCATGGTAGTTTCATTTGTATTTGATGGAATGTTGTAACGAGATAATCTCGAGGCAAGACACATGAATCCTAAGTTGAAACCTTTTTTTCCTGCGGGAACCAGAGTTGAAACCTTCATAGCATCACAGTACAATTTCATCAAAATTATGCGTACATATAAACAAATCCTGAAGGATTGATAGCAATGCCAGAAACAATTCAACTTCGTTTCGCCGACATGTTGGACATCCTTCATCCGGCTCCACCTGCCATGCAGCAAAATTGAGTGCACAACATAACTTCAGGGAAAGATTCACCCCGGTCGTTGCGCCGCAATAGTAATGACTAGTGAGCAGTCAAATCACAGAGCCCCACCTTCGCCACAGTAAGTTGCTCGGACGAAGCAACCATCATTTCTCTGTTCCTTGAATCCGCTGGTACTCCCATATTCCCACAGTAATAAGTTGCTCGGGCGAATCAACCATCACTATATCCGCTCACGTGTGATGACCACAGGAGCTATCCATTCAGATTGCATGTTAAAAAATAAAGGTCGATAACTAATGCGGCAAACTTTCAAAAAAAAACTAATGCGGCACCTCGGGCCAACGCGGCCAGATCGCATTTTGCACGAGAAATTACACACCATGTTTCGTTGACATGTGGTCCCGTTCCAACATATCAGTGAGACGACGGCGAGTAGTAGGAGTATTTCCGAACCGACGTGTAGGCCGGGGCGCCCCTTCGTGAACCGTGGCAAACTGGCAACCGTCCACCGACTCTTCGCCTTTCCCTCTCGATTTGGAACTGCTGTCGCACGCTCTTCCTCTCCCTCCTCCATTTTCCTTCAGCCCTTCACCCTTTCTTCTGCCATTGTTCGATCGTCTTCTCCATGGAGGGAACAGGACGGAAACGACCCGTTATTCTTGCCCCGATCTGAAAGATGACGTGGTGGAGGAACTCATTGATCGGTGCGACGTCATCACCTCGGCTAGCATGGCAGGTTCGTTCAAGCCCATTCTCGACTCAACTAATAACATCATTACAAGGAACCCAAGAGTCAAGGAGCGGTTTGATCTCCCCTATCTTCTTCGCCGTGACCCTGATGACTGGCGCCGTCACGACGAAGGCCTCGCCCTTTGCAAGTTGATGCCGCTTGATAATGATACGTATGATGTTAAGATGCCATCGCTTGAGGGCAAGGCTTGGGCAAGCGCAAATGGAGATTGGGTTGTTTACATTGGGTCCAACTGCGAGTGGGAACTTGTGAATGTATACACTCGTGACCGGGTTCCACTTCCAAAAATCTCAGCAGACTGCCCAGAGTTTGAGCACACCGGTATTGTACGCACGTTCAAATACAATCATGGTGATTGTCTTCTAAGGAAGATAGCAATTTCTCAAGTTCCCAACCGCTCTTGGAATTACAACAACTATGAAGTTGTTGCTATCTTCGACAAGCTTGTTGCCATCCTTGCTGGTTTGACTCGATGGATATTGCTCAAAAATCAGTTTCTGTACACGCATGAGTATTGTGATGCAATTCATTACTAGGGCCTTGTGTTTGCTAACACCACTCATGGCACTGTTTTGGCATGGAATCGTGATTTCGGTATGTTTGTCTTCCACCGTAATTATAATTGTTTCATCCACATGCATGCGGGTTAGCAAGTTTCCCTTTACTAATTAACCTTCTTCTTGTGTTTCCAAGGTCCTGTGAACATTCCACCACCTATACTTGAAAATTTTATAACCAAGGGGGAGATGACGATGGTGATGATCACGAGCATGAGGACGAGCAGCGCCCATATACTCTTTGGCGCCTGGCAACTAATTCCGATGGATCACCTCTTCTCGTGTGTATACAGCCCACGGATGATGTTACTGCTAAGGAATCAGGTGTAGTCTCCCATGGTCGCACTCTCCGGACCTATTCCAACACCCGTTGCATGGTATTCGGGATGGATACTAGTGTGCTAGCACCAACACCTTCTCCCTGGTACAGAATTGATAGTCTTGGAGAAAACTCGCTCTTCCTTGGACAAAACTATCCGATGATGGTGAAAGGCGATCCAACTGCTGTTGACACAACGTTACTAGCACCATTTATGAGAAGCAACTGTGTCTATACCTCGGACATTAGCGTGGTTCCCTACCCTGGTACTGATATAGTAGGCCGCTTCAGCCTGGATGATCAGTCCTGCGTTGGTCTCGAGATCGACAATAGATGGCCCGTCCCGGAGAATCACTTGTGGTTCAAAGCAAGCGTTTCCAACGCCGAGGAATGGTTGAGTTGAAGTTCATTTCATTGCTTGTTATTTGTTGTGTGGTGAAAACTTTAGTATTTATAATGTATCCTTGTTGTCGATGTGGGTTGATGACCTGTTGTATGTAATAAAATGATATGCCTGTGATAAACTTACTAAATTTATGAATGGCTTTCGAGTTGCTTCTGTGAGTGAGTGGTGCAACGAGGCAAAAAAATATTTTCCAAATACATAATTGTATGTGCATTGCAACAGGTTATCAGATGAGGCCAATCAACAATAGTAGTACACTATTTGTACTAGCTTCACATGCTTCGCGCGTCGTGCGGGTGTTTTTACTGTAGCCATATTTTACTACATAACCAGCACCTCGAATCCTTGATACTAGTAGTACTATATAGTAAGTAGTAGGAGTAGTAGGGTGGCATGGGCCAGAACAAGCATTCACGTCCAGGAGTACGGCACACGCCACCAGCACGACTTCCATCTAACACCATATTTCTTGGAGTCCGGGCTAGAGCATTGTCTTCAACCTCATCGTTTCTCTAACTCAGCCATCGCGCGGCGGGCGAGGTGGGGGTTTGCCGATAGTCGGTTTCCTCAACTGCGGTTCCACTTGTAAGGCCAACTCAAACGCTCTATTAATATATGGATGTACTCTTCTTCCCAATACAAAAACTTGCACCTATTCTACTCCCTCCGTTGCACAATACATGCCTTCTATTTGTTAAAATATATATGTATCTAGACATGTTTTAGTCTATAGGTACATACATTTTTGGACAAATGGAAGTCATGTATTTTGGAACGGAGGGAGTACATAATAAAAATTTTAAGTTAGCACAACTAGTCTAATCCGAGAGCACAACCGAAGATTTGGTCGGGTTCTTCCTCCTTTTGCCAACACGTGGGACATCCAGCATCCAGGTCGTGTCATGAAAGAAAATAGAGTGGTAGTTGAAGCCACGAGATGTGCATCTTGGGTTAGACTACAAATAGAATCTTACTACTCTTGAGTAACTCCAAAAGCGGCCACCAAAGAACTTTCTTTGGATTTGTTTTTCATCAGCAGCACGTCGAGGTGAAACATGTGCAGGTTCAGTGGGTTCGCTTGTGTTTTCACTGACATGTGGGACTGTGAGCAAATAGACGATGGGCTCCACGCATCCGCAGGCTGGCTGAGAAGATAGATAGAGGAGGGCTAAGCACGGACTGTAGGAAATTTGTTCTACGTAACCAGCACCTTGATATTCACGTGTGGTTGTTTCTAGAATAAAAAAATGAGGTACCCCCACTTATGTTACTCCCACTACGCCTAGCCTAAGGTTAGTAGGTGACCTTGCGCTTGGCTCTTCGCCTCTTCCGGAAGTCGATGGTTCTACAGTAGTGCTTCTGGCAATCTGACACCAAATGAACTGCTGCACGTCCACCGCTTGTAAGCAAAAGTTTCTCCTCGTGCTGCGAGCCACCGCGCACGCGTTGGCGAGGGAGAAGGTGTAATCAAGCTTCTCGTCATTCTGCGAGTTGACGGGACACATCAAAGTTATTTACTAGTAGTACGTACTCTCTCCAAAAAAGGGTTGACCATGTCATTGCTACCATCCCATGCTCCGTCGTTGAGTACGTGCATTATTCACGTGCCATCGAGGAGAAAAAATATTGCATAGGTGCCATCGAAGTGCACGACTCAGTTATGAAAAAGGGTTTCCCCCCACTTCCCCCCCCCCCCCCCCGCACGACTCACTTACGCACTGCTTATCTGATTATCTCCATTTTCTTGCATGACACGTGCACCTTGATGCTAGATGTCTCGCGTGTTGGGAAAAGGATGAAAAAAGCTCACGTAAAAGAAAAGAGTTGAAGAGCATAGATTCCCGACGACCGAGGAGGAGCAAGGAACCCGCTGTGGAGCGTCTGCAAGGAACCTTGCACGTTTTCCCATGTTTTTTGCCGCCTGCCCACCTATAAACAACTAAAAGAACATGAACTATTTGCTAACCACTAGAAATGGTACATTAGGATGCTAAGTTGAAAATGATTTATACTCCCTCCGTTCCCAAATATATGTCTTTTTAGATATTTCAATAAAGGACTACATACGAAACAAAATGAGTGAATCTACACTCTAAAATATGTCTGCATACATCCGTATGTTGTAGTCTATTTGAAATGGCTAGAAAGACTTATATTTAGGAACAGAGGGAGCGGTTTATATTGAATTATTGATAACCATGCAACAAGCCACGCATGTACCGGACGCATGAAGCCATGCATGTACACAAGCCAACGCACTAACCCCATCCGATCCAACTCATGCACATACACACACAGCATGGAGCACACAACACACGTACGCACGACGTGCATGCACACACGCTCAGCCACAGAATGCACGTGAATAACACATGCATGCGCCCACACTCGGCTGCATGGAGGCGTGCGCCATCCGCGGCGACGTCCGGTTCGTCGTGCTACGGCGAACCTCGCACACAACGGCACATACGCATCTCTTGCTGCACCTCTTTGCCGTCGTTTCTCAACTACTAGTCAGAGACGAAGACGACCGCAGCCTCGGCCTTAGATCTAGAACCGATGGAAAAACACGCATGCTGCACGCACACGAGCACATATGGAGTGCACATGACGTGGTGGTGGTGCATCGCCAGTCGCCTCTACTCCTTCTGCGCACGTTGTCTATCCAGGCGGCTGCATGCTAATGATGATGTGGGTGAGATCTTCTAGGACTCAGATGATGATGAGGAAAATTATTAGACACAAGGTGACGTACACCGTCAAGGTCCACGGTCAAGGGGGTGCTAGTAAGTGCTTAGATGTGCTTAGAGCAAGTACAATAGAGCTGAGTCAGCGGGCTATAAGGAACAAACTATAGTATATTTCTACTTAGTTGGAGGAAAGAGAAGAGGAGAGAGAAGGTAACCGGGCTCTTCGTGAAGAGCCAGCTCTAGCACGTGCTCCTAGGCACTTTGTGAGAATGAAATGTGGGCCACAGAAGAAAAATGTAGTAGTACACTCTTTTGATCTACTATTCTACATGTTGACTATAAGATGGGCTATAGATGACATGGCACTGGCTTATAGCCAGCAGCTGGCTATACTATTAATGATCTTTAGATGAGGTGCTAAGTGCATTAAATGGCTTAGTAACTCAAGTCTTCAAAGCATAGGTGCTTAGCTTATTGGTGCCACATCATATTTTATGCCTACGTGGCAGGCTTAGCAGCTATCATGGTGGAGCACTGGGAGAGGCCAAGGCTGGTCATAGTGGGGAGTAACTTGTACTGTAACATATTACTATGTTACTCTAAACATCTCTATAAACCGGAAAGGAGGAAGTAGTAACATAGACTAGTGTCATATGCAGAGTATGGGAGCACATGATATTTCCCCGTCCGGACCGATCCCAAGTTGGCTTCTCACCTTCTTGGCCCAACAAAAAACCCTTCCCCCTCCTGCGCGCGATTCCCGCCCGGCGCCAGCTGAGCCCGCTGCTCCACATTGATGGCAAGTCAGGGCGACGCGACCTCTCACTGCTTCCGCCATTGATGTGGCGCACCGACTGAGGGCACCACCCACTGCATGCCCGGCATTTCAGACTACACAGTGGATAGTAACAGGCTATAAGGATTTAAATATAGTATTTGTGCTTAGTTGAAGGAGAGAGAAGAGAAGCGGATTGTAAATGTCTAGCCGGTTGTACTCCAACACACTCTGTGAGACAAAAGGTGGGGCCATTATTAATGATATTGTATTTATACTAAAGGGACTAAAGGACACCGTAATTACTCCGGGTTTTTTGAGACAAACCTTGGTGGGGCTATTATTGACTTTTTTTGAGCTATTATCGACTTGGACGTGGGGTTTGGGGGCCAAAGGCCTACTATTATACTCGCACAACCAACCTGACATGCCCTAGCCGCCGCTGTATCATATGGTTTCGCACCGTTCTAGATCTTAGCGACGCCACGCAATTCTTTCCTAGCCCTCCTTCTAGCGTGCACCGCGAGAAGGGACGTCAGTCCTCCGAACCCCGCCTTTCGTGATCCTGTACGGGAGAGGGGCGATCAGGTTTTTGGGGAGCACACTCCTGTGACTGCTGCCAGCGATGACTTCCTCAACAAAAGCCTTCTTCCCCGACCTCGGTAACCTCTTCATCAACGACATGAGTGACAACATCAACCACATCGGTTCTGCTCCCGCTGTACAGTATGTGATTCCGTCCTCCTTGTTTAGTCCGCATCATTACTTTGATGTTTGCAATTGTCGTCATGATCTATTTACTGCTGATTCTGATTAAATCTCATACTAAATTGCTCATATATTCAACAATCCAATCCAAAAACCTGATCACAAGCAATTTACTCCGAGTGGTTTTGCTGCACTTTTGAAGCCGCCTACTTTTAAGGGGGTGCAATATAAAAGGTGGCGCACAAGAGCAGTATATTGGTTTCAGATCATGTACTGCTATGATGCCACTAAGGGTAAGCCTGAGGGCGATCTTAATCCTACACAGCAGGAAGCTTTTCAGAACATGGATACCCTCTTCAAAGCCGCCCTGCTGAGTGTTCTTGACGATTCCATTGTGGATTCATAAATGTCGTTTGATAGCGGCAAAGACATGTGGGCTGCGTTCGAGGCCACGTTTGGGCCCTCGGGCGCTGGCAACGAGTTGTACGTCATGGAGCAATTCTGTGACTACAAGATGACTGATGAGCGCTCTGTTGTTCAGCAGACTCATGAGATACAGTCACTCTCTAAGGAACTTGAGTACTTTAAGTGTGTGTTGCCGGACAAATTTGTTGCTGGGACCATCATTGCCAAGCTTCCACCTTCGTGGAACGATTTTGCTACTTCTCTGAAAAACAAGAGACATGAGTTTTCTGTTTTGGATCTCATTAGCACTCTTGATTTTGAGGAGAAGGCGAGAGCAAAAGACACACGTGCTCGGGTCGCCGAGGGAGCTTCTAGTGCCCACATGGTACACGAGAAGAACTTCCAGCCCAACCAGCCCCAAAACAACAAGAACAAATCTCAGGGGAAAGGCAAGTTTGATGCAAAGAACAAGCCGTCACATTCTACCAACTTCAAGAAGAATTCTCATAACGGGAAGGGATACAAACCTCAATTTTGGTAGCACCGCACAAAATTTATATGGCTGCATCTACCTGCTGTCAGCTAACCTCATGGTGCTCCAGGTATTCCTACATTCGTAACTAGGTACAATGACCACCGCAAGATGAAATTAGCTTATTCGTACGTTGACTTGCTGAATGCAGTGCGGAACGATCCTGTCATGTGTGGAGGAGCAAACAAGCAGTGCAGCCGAAGGTGGAAATCAACCAAGGACTTATGAATTATATGTAATCTTCCTCAGGCAGGTCAGTATCCCCTTCGTCCAGATGATCGTGTTTTGTCATGCCGAGCTATTGATATGTGCTACTGTTTTGCAACACCGTTTAAGTATAGCTACTATTTTCCTATCTTTTCAGATTCAGGACAATGAATATGATATCAGGGGAACTGCACAATATGGACCCATGTTGAGTCATCTCTATTGCCTCATGTGTTTGCTGCAAATGTGTCAGCATCAATTGCAAGATGAGGCAGCTAGCTAGCTGTGGAGTTGCCAACATGCTCAAAGTGCTCGCAACATTGAGAAGAAACAAGCATGCCCAGGAAATTAATGCCTGCGTAGAGAGGCCCTTTGCTCAGAGAAGCGTCAATCGATTTTATTTATTTCCACACCTTCTCACAGCTTTGTATATTGGTTATAGTATGGTGAATCACTGAGATGCATAGACATGCTAAACTTTTATTCTTCTGAATGTTAGTTTAATGTGAGTGTCTGCATCCAGTACCGCATCCTCTAATTTGGTGGATGCACACAGAGAAAATAAATCTCCTTAATTTACTCCCTAACCACCCTATTAAATAGGCCTAGTAACAAACCAGGCCCATGCAGTGGCCGGCGGGCACATGCATCCTGCATGCATGGCCAGTCAGCCAAGCCCATGCGCAAGCTCCAATGCAGCAACGCAAAAGAAGAGAGCGGTTCTTGGGAAAAAGTGAGTAGTTAGTGCAGCGGGCCTTATAAACACGAACAACTCGCTCTCCCGCTTCCGTCTCCCCACTCAATTCCCCTCGCTCCCCAATCTTCCTCACTCGTCCAGAAAACCCCGCTCACCTTCTTCCTCACTCATACAGAAAACACATGCTCCTCTTCTTCCACTCCTACAGAAATCCCCAGCCCTCCTTCTTCCCCACTCGCACTGCCACTAGGCTCGTCTCGGGATACTCTGCTCAAACCCGTGAGCTCGGCGCGACGCCCACAAGGAAAATGGAGTCGGCTGGCCCCAGCGCCAAGAAGATGAGGCTCCCGCCAGCGGCGACGCCGGTTGTAGATCCCGCACCGGGTAGCGTGGGGAGAAGCAGCGAGCCCCCCCCCCCCCCACCTGGATCTGAGGAACCGGTAGAATCTCCGGTGGACTGCATCAGCGATCTCCCGGGCGTCATCCTTGAGGAGATCATCTCGCTTATCCCCACCAAGGATTGCTGCCGCACACAAGTCCTCTCAACATGGTGGCGCCCTCTATGGCGCACCGCACCCCTCAATCTCGACTGTCGTCAGACATCTGTCCTTCCTGAATTTGAGCTCAACAGAGCCATCGTTTCTTCTCACTAGCAGGGCCCCGTTCAATGCCTCTGCATCCTAACAAGCTACCTGCTGTCCATACCCGGCAAGGTGGACGCTTGGCTGACATCCCCTGAATTCGGAAAACTCCAGCAGTTTGAGTTCTACCATTACCACGAACATACCAAGAATTCATGCCCACACCACCGTTGTCCATCTTGCGGTTTTCCTCCTCTCTCCACACCGCCACCTTCGCTCGGTGCCATCTACCAGACGATCTGGTACAAATGCTTCGACTCCCACTGCTAAAAAAAACTTTCACTTGTGGTGGTTTATCTGTCTGAGCCCTCACTGCACAACATCATCCACTCCAGTTGCCCTGCCCTGGAGTGCTTGCTGATTGTTTTGGGAATAGAGATCGATATCAGTTGTCTCCAAATAAAGTCGCCTCACCTTAAAAGCATTGGAATTTGTTTTAAAGGACATCAGCTCATCATCGAAGATGCCCCTTCACTTGAAAGGTTGCTCCTTCATAATTGTTATATACCTTCAGAAATAACTGTCGTCTCTGCGCCCAAACTGGAGACCTTGGGTGTAATTCGTGACCCGTTTAATAATCACAAGGAGTTGGTGTTTGGCTCCTCACTTTTTCAGGTACCGTATATTATCATCTACACATTTGTAATCATATGCTACATTTTTCATTTGTGTGCATAAGTTTTATATCATCTTGGAGTACACTTTGGGTACTAATATTATGTTATATGCTCAATGAAGAGTTCGTCCATTGATAGCCTATCAATGCTGCTGGATTCTGTCAAGATCATATATATCAGAATGTATAGTTTTGATCTGGACATAATTATTGGCTTGCTGCGATGCTTTCGATCTCTGGAGAATTTATACATAGAGGTGATGATTTCATGCACATTGAAAGCCCGTATATATTGTACTAGAATTAACTGTTCAGCTGTCGTTCTTTCGACATACTCTTTTTTCAGACCTTAACTGTTTTCAATCTTCATGTCTACTTAGGGAGAACCACATGGAGAAAAACATATAACCAATCGTTGGCGTAATAAGCACAAGGATTTTCTCAGTTCTCATGACATTCGTTTGGGGACAATAACGATGGGACGATATGCATCCAACCAGGCAAACAGAAGCTTTGTCACATTCTTCATGTTGAACGCGAGGTTACTATTGTCCATGAGGCTTAATTTTTACATCAAGAGATTTCTCACGGACGAACATGTTGAACAGCAAAAAAAGAAGTTTTAGGTGGACAAATGGGCTTCTAAACATGCTCGGCTTATATTTACAATAAGTTGTAAACATCCTGAAATAATTTTTTTTGCACGGGATGTTGATTTTATGGATCAGACCGATCCATTTGTTTGTGACTGCAAAAAAGAGTGGTTGGGTTAGATGTTACTATCATGTTCAATCTGGGTTTCGTCTAAAAATTTGATGAACAATTAATCCTTGGGCTTTTTGTACCATTTGTATGCTTGACTTGCATGTTGTTGCCGTCGTACTCCCCTCCACCTGCCACTACACTGCCGCATCTTCCATGGCTGTTGTTCGTTCCCGTCCGAGGCCTTCCCGTCGTTCTCCGCCTTGGTTACCTCGATGTGCCCGCCACTGTCTGGCATTGTCAACATGGTCAACAACCAAGAGGAATCAGGAGATGACTGTATGTGGAGAGGCTGACAGTAGGGACCCACCAGGGTCATTGCATTTCGCAAGCAGGTGCCTCGTTATTACAAGCCAAAAAATACTTCCTCCTAATTGTTTGACAACTAGGTTCCACCCCACTGTCAATGTAGTCAATAAACGAGAAAATTACACAACGAGCGGATAACACTAGGGACCCAACAACTCGTCCAGTTGTTTTTCAGTTTCAGAGACGGAGCTCAACTCCATGCTATGCGGGGGCTGTGGCAAGTCTAGCCCACGCTTACGCTTTTTTTAAGCACATGACGAGCCCAGTTGATATATTTTTTCTTTCTGAAATTGGCTAGCCAGTTCTTGTTTTGGAGAATACCAAAACCGAGGACTACCTGCTTTTCTCAGCCCTGCTGGGCTGCAAATATTTCAAGACGAGGAGGGATAAGAAATGGGCTTCCCCAGAAAACGGGCTATAAGTTGTAAGAAATGGGTTGTAAACTTTTAAACCAAAGCCAACCGGCAATTGCATTAAAATATCATTTTTTCAGGATTTCTCTACTCTCTACTCTTATAAAAACCAAAGCCAACTGGCAATTACATTAAAATATCATCTTTTCTCCCACAAGATAAACTACTCATACAAATGCATCTTCATGTTCCATGCAACAAACGGGCATCTTGCTAGTTAAGATTCTAAATTTCATTCATTTTTTTGTGGAGAATTGTTTTTTGAATTTTATTTTGATATAATTTTTTGAAAACTATTTTTAACATGACTCGAAATTTCGTGATTAAAACAGTTCGGACCCCACCGAAATATGCAAAATTTCGTTGATTTTTTTAGCAGTGCCCAGAATATATGGTTTGTAATGCCAATAAAAAGAATATGGGCTTCAAATATCCTTCATAATTAGCAAATGGGCTATAAATTATTGAAAATTATGGCTAATGGGCTGTATTTTGTTTTCCACAGATTTGGACGCTGACTTCTAGGCCTACTAGGTTGACGATGACGCTGTCCTAAATTTTTTTTGATGCGTATGCAAGGCTTTGTCAACTTAGTCAACACATGGCAGTGACTGTTGGATGTCCATCCAACGGCGACCGTGCTTCTTCAATCTCTGATCTTCCTGCTCCAGCCGCCCAAACCAGCGCCAGCGGGACTGCCTGCCCCCTCCTCCCGTGGCTGGCTGTGCTGCCGCCAGGCCATCCCTCTAACCACCCACACATCCTGTTATTTTCCAGCGACCAGTCAGCCTCACCCCGTAGCCGACCAGTCAGCGCTCGTTCTCCCCTCAGCGTGGTCATCCGCTGCGGTGGCTTCGCCAACTCCGGGTGGTTCTCTTCCTAGGCCTCGCCCTCGTCCACCACGTTTGTGCTCTTAGCGCGGCAAGGTCAACATGGTCAACAAACAACAGCCATCCGAAGAGGCTGACAGTAGGGGCCCACACAGGAAAATGCCTCCTTATTACGCGCAAAATAATGATTCCTCCACCTGATAGCTGGGACCCACCGAAAGGGTCTCTGTATTTCACAAAAAAAACGTTCCCCCCGCTGTCATCTTGGACCCACCGGAAATGCCTCCTTATTACGCAAAAAAAAAGAATACTCCCTCTGCTAGCTGGGACTCACCTTGGTGGGAGGCTGACTTGTGGGCCTACTAAGTTTATGGGGACGGAGGGCTTTGTCAACTTATTCACTATGAACGACTCTAGCTCTAGTGACCATACGATGTCCATCCAACGGCCGTAGTGCTTCTTCAACCTCTGGTCTTCGTGCTCCAGCCGCCCAAAGCAGCACCGGTCGTGTCGCGTGCTCCTGCCTCCCATGGCCGGTTGTGATGCCGCGGAGGCCTCACCGCCCCTACTACTCCCATCACTGGCCAGGCCATCCATCTACTCACCCACACCCCCTGTTATTCTACGGCAACGGCAGCCTCACCCTCGCACTCCTCTTCGTGTGGGCATCCACTGCTGCGTCTTCCCCGGCTCCGCGTCGTCCCCTTCCTAGGCCTCACCGTCGTCCACCGCCGTGGCGCTCTCGACGCAGTGTGGTCAATGTGGTCAATGACCGACTTCCATCGGAAGAGTACTGTGCCTGGAGAGGCTGACAGCTGGGTCCACGGCGGCCGCAAGGAAGTGCCTCCTTATTACGCGCAAAATAATTATTCCTCCACCTGACAGCAGGGAACCACCGGACGGGCCACCAGTATTTTGCAAAAAAAAGTTTCCCCAGCTACATCTTCGCACGCAAGGAAGTGCGTCCGGGCAAAAATAAAACCCAAAAAGATTCTCCGCCTGACTGCTGGGACCCACCAGCTACATGTTCGCAGGCAAGGAAGTGCCTGACAGTCGGGAGCCACCTGGTCGAAGCGTACGTTGTGTTGTCATTCTGGTCGCGAATGTGTACGTACATATATACTGGTGGATGTAGAGGCACGCATGTGTCGTAGTAGAGGCGCGCACGTAGCATGTACACGTACGTACAACGACCAGGGTGCAAGAGAGAAAATACGGCCACGTACGCACATACGGGCGGGGTCTCAAATGCCTACTCACGCATACGTACGGCCAGGGCTCGTGTATATGGCTGGGTCGAAACGGAGAAACAACATCGTCGTCGTGTTCATGGGGAGGCAACGGAATGTGTCGTGTTCATGGGGAGGCAACGGAATGCGTCGCGTTCATCAAGAGGCAACGGAACGCGTGGGAGCCAACCGGCTGGGTCGGAGCGGAATACGTGGTCGTGTTCATCAGGAGGGCTTGGACGGAATAGGCGATGGAAACGAGGCCTAGTGTACCGCACAACGGATGAAACAGACCTCCTATGTTCGGAATAGGGTGCTGTTGATCGGGAGGAGTGTGGCGTACTGCAAAACGTAGGAAATCGACCTCCTACGGTTGAAACGGGGGTCCTATTGACCGGGAGGGGTGTGGCGTACCGCAAAACAGACGAAACAGACCTCCTGCGGTCGAAATGGGGGTCCTGTTGATCGGTAGGGGTGTGGCGTACCGCAAAATGGACGAAATGGACTTGTGTTGGAGTGCTACGGTCGAAACGGGGGTCCTGTTGATCGGGAGGGGTATGGCGTACCGCAAAACAGGACTCCATGGGACACTGTTCATCTCCATTGTCGACCTCCTCCAGCCTCCAGGCTCCTATTCATCCAGCCTCCACCGCGTGCTACTCCACTGGCTACTGTTCAACCACCCCTCCATGGGCACCCCTCCACCGTCTACTGTTCATCCAGCCCTCCACACCACAGGGTCCTATTCAACCACGCCTCCACGGCCACCCCTCCACCGTCTACTGTTCATCCAGCCCTCCACATCACGGGGTCCTGTTCATCCAGAGGCAACGCCAGCGCTCACTGTTCATCCAACCCCCCCCCCCCCCGCAATGCTCACTGTTCATCCAATCGATTGGCTTCAGTTAGCAGCAGTAGCGAAGGAATCGCTCGATCGGGTTCAGTTAACAGCCATCGATCGATCGCTCGGGTTCAATAACGCGAAGCTTGCAGTGCAACCGCTCGGGTTCAGTTAGAGCCCAACGCCTCGCTCGGGTTCAGTTAGAACGAATGCCTCACACACACGCGCGTACGTGTACGAGAGAAACGCGCATTGCTCGGCCCCCGACCTCCCACCGTAACCGGCAACTCCCCGAAATTTTCCTCCCCCTCGTTTCTACCACGGTTTTTCCGTCATGGAAGGCCCAAAGAATGTCATGCAGCTTGGTCTTCGGCCCACCCAAGACAAAAAGCCCATTTTCTGTCATGATTTTTTGTCATAGAAGTAGGAGCCCACCACATCTATAATGATACCGGGTTTTGTCACAATTATCGTCATAGAAGTGTCATATGTATGATATAATTTTTTTTCGTTTGGCCCAAAATGTCACGGATGTGTCTTTTTTTGTAGTCCGTATTGTATTGTAGCCATCGAGGATAAAAAATATGGGGTTTATATCATATTGCTTGAGTTTATCCCTCTACATCATGTCATCTTGCCTAATGCATTACTCTGTTCTTATGAACTTAATACTCTAGATGCATGCTGGATAGTGGTCGATGTGTGGAGTAATAGTAGTAGATGCAGAATCGTTTCCATCTACTTGTCGCGGACGTGATGCCTATATACATGATCATGCCTAGATATTCTCATAACTATGCACATTTCTATCAATTGCTTGACAGTAATTTGTTCACCCACCGTAATACTTATGCTATCTTGAGAGAAGCCACTAGTGAAACCTATGGCCCCCAAGTCTATTTTCCATCATATAAGTTTCCGATCTATTTTATTTTGCAAGCTTTACTTTCCAATCTATATTATAGAAATACCAAAAATATTGATCTTATTATCTCTATCAGATCTCACTTTTGCAAGTGGCCGTGAAGAGATTGACAACCCTTTTATCGCATTGATTGCAAGGTTCTTATTTGTTTGTGCAGGTACGAGGGATTTGAGTGTAGCCCCCTACTGGATTGATACTTGGTTCTCAAAAACTATGGGAAATACTTACGCTACTTTGCTGCATCACCCTTCCTCTATAAGGGAAAACCAACGCATGCTCAAGAGGTAGCAAGAAGGATTTCCGGCGCCATTACCGGGGAGTCTGCCCACAAGTCAAGACATACCAAGTACCCATCACAAACTCTTATTCCTTGCATTACATTATTTGCCATTTGCCTCTCGTTTTCCTCTCCCCCACTTCACCCTTGCCGTTTTATTCACCCTCTTTCCTGTTCTCCTCTTTTTCTTTTGCCTCTTGTGCGCTTATGTGTTGGATTGTTTGTCATGATGGCTCAAGATAATACTAAATTGTGTGATTTTTCCAATACCAACAACAATGATTTTCTTAGCACTCCGATTGCTCCTATTACCGATGCTGAATCTTGTGAAATTAATGTTGCTTTGTTGAATCCTGTCATGAAAGATCAATTCTCTGGCCTTCCTAGTGAAGATGCCGCTACTCATCTAAACAATTTTGTTGATTTGTGTGATATGCAAAAGAAGAAAGACATGGATAATGATATTGTTAAATTGAAGCTATTTCCGTTTTCGCTTAGAGATCATGCTAAAACTTGGTGTTTGTCTTTGCCTAAAAATAATATTGATTCATGGAATAAGTGCAAAGATGCTTTTATCTCTAAGTATTTTCCTCCCGCTAAGATCATCTCTATTAGAAACGATATTATGAATTTTAAGCAACTTGATCATGAGCATGTTGCACAATCCTGGCAGAGGATGAAATTAATGATTCGCAATTGCCCTACACATGGATTAAATTTATGGATGATCATAAAAAAATTATGCCGAATTGAATTTTGCTTCTAGAAATCTTTTAGATTCGGCCGCGGGAGGCACTTTTATGGAAATCACTTTAGGAGAAGCTACTAAACTCCTAGATGATATTATGGTTAATTATTCTCAATGGCACACCAAAAGATCTACTAGTAAAAAGTTTCATGCGATAGAAGAGATTAATGTTTTGAGTGGAAAGCTGGATGAACTTGTGAAATTGTTTGCTAATAAGAGTGCTCCTATTGATCCTAATGATATGCCTTTTCTATTTTGATTGAGAATCATAATGACTCTATGGATGTGAATTTTGTTGGTAGGAACAATTTTGGTAACAATGCTTATATAGGAAACTTTAATCCTAGGCCATACCCTAGTAATTCCTCTAATAATTATGGTAATTCTTACAAAAACTCTTATGGAAATTTTAATAAGTTGCCCTCTGATTTTGAGATTAGTGTTAAAGAGTTTATGATTTCTCAAAAGAATTTCAATGCTTTGCTTGAAGAAAAATTGCCTAAGATTGATGAGTTGGATAGGAATGTGGATAGTATTTCTCTTGATATTGATTCTTTGAAACTTAGATCTGTTCCACCTAAGCATGATATCAATGAGTCTCTCAAAGCCATGAGAATTTCCATTGATGAGTGCAAGGAAAGAACCGCTAGGATGCGTGCTAGGAAAGATTGCTTTGTAAAAGCGTGTTGTTCTAGTTTTCATGATAATAGGGATGAAGATCTAAAAATGTTGATGTGTCTCCTATTAAATCTTTGTTTTGAAATATGAATCTTGATAATGATGGGACTGGAGATGAGTCAACTTTAATTAAGAGGCGTCCCAATGATTCAGAGATTTTAGATCTTAATGCAAAAAATGGTAAAAGTGGGATTGAAGATGTCAAAACTTTACATAGCAATGAACCCACTATTTTAGATTTCAAGGAATTTAATTATGATAATTGTTCTTTAATAGATTGTATTTCCTTGTTGCAATCCGTGTTAAATTCTCCTCATGCTTATAGTCAAAATAAAGCCTTTACTAAACATATTGTTGATGCTTTAATGCAATCTTATGAAGAAAAACTTGAATTAGAAGTTTCTATCCCTTGAAAACTTTATGATGAGTGGGAACCTAATATTAAAATTAAAAATCATGAATGCTATGCTTTGTGTGATTTGGGTGCTAGTGTTTCCATGATTCCTAAAACTTTGTGTGATATGCTAGGTTTCCATGAATTTGATGATTGCTCTTTAAACTTGCACCTTGCGGATTCCACCATTAAGAAACCTATGGGAAGGATTAATGATGTTATTATTGTTGCAAATAGGAATTATGTGCCCGTAGACTTTATTATTCTTGATATAGATTGCAATCCTTCATGTCCTATTATTCTTGGTAGACCTTTCCTTAGAACGATTGGTGCAATTATTGATATGAAAGAAGGAAATATTAGATTCCAATTTCCATTACGAAAAGGCATGGAACACTTTCCTAGGAAGAAAATCAAATTACCTTATGAATCTATTATGAGAGCCACCTATGAATTGAATACCAAAGATGGCAATACTTAGATCTATTCTCGCTTTTATGCCTGGCTAGGGGCGTTAAACGATAGTGCTTGTTGGGAGGCAACCCAATTTTATTCTTGTTCTTAGCTTTTTGTTCCTGTTTAGTAATAAATAATTCATATAGCCTCTGGTTAGATGTGGTTTTATGTTTAATTAGTGTTTGTGTCAAGTATAACCTTTAGGATAACCTACGGTGTTAGTTAATTTGATCTTGCTGAAAAACAGAAACTTTTGCACGCACGAGAATACTTTTAATAAATCACAGAGACGTGCTTTTCAGTTGAAGAAGATTAATAGATAAATTAACTAGTACTTCCTAATTTGGTAGAATTTTTTGCATTCCAGAAGTATGCGAGAGTTACAGATTACTACAGAATGTTATGTTTTTGACAGATTCTGTTTTTCGTGTGTTGTTTGCTTATTTTGATGAATAACACCCATGGTGCGGCTATATCTCACACGTGTTGAAGCACGACTTAGAGGCATAACCGCATGGTGGTTTTGTCGCAAGAAGGGTCATCTTCCCACAATCCCATGTAATGAACAAGAATGGGATAAAGAGTTGGCTTACAATCGCCACTTCACACAATGAACATATAATTCATACATCATTCAGAGTACACACATAGTCCGACTACGGACGAAGCCAAAAGAAAAGAAGATAACCCAACTGCTAGATCCCCGATCGTCCCAACTGGGCTCCACTACTGATCATCAAGAAACGAAACATAGTAACGACCAAGGTCCTCATCGAACTCTCATCTAAGCTCGGTTGCATCACCTGCACTGGTATCATCGGGACCTGCAACTGTTGTGATAGTATCTGGTGAGCCACGAGGACTCAGCAATCTCAAAACCCACGAGATCAAGACTATTTAAGCTTATGGGTAGGAAGTGGTAATGAGGTGGAGTTGCAGCAAGCACTAAGAAAATATGGTGGCTAACATACGCATATAAGAGCGAGAAGAGAAGCAACGGAACGGTCGAGAAGCTAGAAGTGATCAAGAAGTGATCCTGAAACTACTTACGTTCAATCATAATAAAAAGACTGTGTTCACTTCCCGGACTCCGCCAAAAAGAGACCATCACGCTACACACGCGGTTGATGCATTTTAATTAAGTCAATTGTCAAGTTCTCCACAACTAGATATTAACAAACTCCCATCTGCCACATAACCGCAGGCACGGCTCTCGGGAAGTTTATACCCTATAGGGGTGTCCCAACTTAGCCCATCACAAGCTCTCACGATCAGCGAAGGATATTCCTTCTCCCGCGAAGGCCCGATCAGCCTCGGAATCCCGGTTACAAGACATTTCGACAATGATAAAACAAGACCGGCAAGACCAACCGATTGTGCCAACAAATCCCTATAGGAGCTGCACATATCTCGTTCTCAGGGCACACCGGATAAGCTAAGCGTACTAGTACCAACATAACCCAAGTTTCCAAGGGACGGTCCCGCACGGTGCTCTAGTTTGGACCAACACTCAGAGGAGCACTGGCCCGGGGGCATAAATAAAGATGACCCTTGAGTCTCCAGAACCGAAGGGAAAAAGGCTTAGGTGGCAAATGTTAAAACCAAGGTTGGGCCTTGGTGGAGGAGTTTTATTCAAAGCGAACTGTCAAGGCGTTCCCATAAACCCGATCGCGTGAGGAACGCAAAATCAAGGAACATAACACCGGTATGACGGAAACTAAGGCGGCAAGAGTGGAACAAAACACCAGGCATAAGGCCGAGCCTTCCACCCTTTACGAAGTATATAGATGCATTAATTAAATAAGAGATATTGTGATATCCCAAAATCATCATGTTCCACCATGGAGCAATCTTCAACTTCACCTGCAACTAACAACGCTATAAGAGGGGCTAAGCAAAAGCGGTAACATAGCCAAACAACGGGTAGAGGCTTGACATGGCAATATGGGAGGCATGATATGACAAGTGATAGGTAGCACGACATAGTGATAGAGCGAACAACTAGTAAGCCAAGATAGAAGTGATATTGAGGGTAATGGTCATCTTGCCTGAAATCCCGCTAGGAAGAAGAACAAGTCCATGAAGAAGACAAACGGACGTAGTCGAACGAATCCTCACAACTCCGGAATGAAACCGAAGCTAACGAGAGAAGCAAACCGGAAAGAAGAAAGCAACATGGTAAACACACAAGCATAAACATGGCATGATGCACAATCAACTATGATGCATGTCCGGTTTAAAAAGGCATGGCAAGGTAAAGTGCACAAACAATACTACATGTTAAGTGGAGCTCAATATGCAACGAGTTGCATATCGACGAAACACCACATCCATTTATTTAGTTCACTCTCTTTTATGTACCCAACAACATTAAATGTTGTTAAACATGGCAAGAGGAGAAGCATATGAAAACAAACTATTTGGGCAAGTTTAAGTGAGGCCGGAAACACAAACAACAATTCCAGAAAATCCCCATGTGCATAATTTGAGTTTGGCATTGTTCTGCCTATTACATAATTTTAGAGGTGTTAAACATGCAAAGTAAGTGAGCCAAGTTAATCTATGCATTTTTCCACCCCATTTACATATTAAGTTTATTTAAAACCGAGCTACGGTTATTTAATTATGAACTAAATCATTTTAGCATGGCATTTGAGCAAATTTAAACAAACAACATTTTAAACATTTCAAACATGGTTGAAAGTGGCATATTATGAAACTAGATGAAAAACTAAGCATTTTTCATATATAAATTATTTACATATGATGCATGATTGATTAGTTATTAAATGCATGAACAACAAGGGTTTTTGTACAAATCTGTAAATCCTGGGACAAATGCTAAATTGCAGCAGGAGGAAAAAAATACACAAGGGCTGAATCTGGTTGGCCAATCGGCGGAAAAAAACAGAGGGGCGTTGGGGGGATGCTCACCCATGGGCCAGGCCCAGTCGGTGGAGAGGCCAAGGCAGGCTGGCTGACTTGGTGCTGGAGATCGGGACGAGGCCGGCTGGGACAGGGTCAACACGGGCGAGCGAGGCAGAGGAGGCGCATGTCCCTGTCGCCTGAAGCAGAGGACGAGCGGCCGATGTGGCTCCAGGATGGCGGGGCGGCAGAGGCACAGGGGTGGTCGACGGCACTAGATCGGCGGGGACGGCGGATCTGGCGTCGAGGCTCTAGATCCTGACGAGAGGGCGTCGGGGAGGCAGTTCCCGGCCGGATTCGAGCGGAGTAGAGGCGGGGTGTCCATGGCATCTCCTGCACGAGGACAGAGAGGGAGGCCAAGGAGGAGGAGGGAAGGAGGGAGAAGGAAGGAGATAGGATGGCACGGATCGGCCTGCTGGTTGTCTAGTTCGCCGGAGCGGTTGGGTCACTGGAGCGGCACGGTGGTGAGGCCACAGAGGTGCAGGCAACGGCGAAGAGGCGCTCAAGGTCGGAGGCGCACGGTCGCAGGGTTCTGAGGTCGGCGGGGAGGCCTCGGGCATGAGGATGGATCGAGGAGCTTGTGTCCTGGACGAAGGAAGGTTGGAGAGGAAGGGCACGGGGGACCCTGGTGCTCCGGTGGCTTGCGGTCGCCAGCAGCACGGAGATGAGCATAGGCAGGTGAGGAAGGTTGCCTCGATCTAGATCGGATCGAGCGCTGTGAAAGGTTGCGGGTGGCTCGGCGCTGGATGGGTGTGCGGTGGAGGCAGAGAGTGGAGGCGCTGGGTTGGGGCGTTGGGGATCCCGAGGAAGATGCGGCACTGGCGGCGCGAGGGACAAATGTCCTAGATTTTTGGGTTAGTCTAGATTATGTATGAAGTTGTTCTATATATAAGGAAGGGGGGGGTTTAGGGTAGATTTGGACCCTCCGATTAAATCGGACGGTCGAGAATAAATAGGTTAGAAAGTCCAAACAATGAACCGATGATATTTCAGGGGTGTTTGGGGATGATCCGGATACATCGGTGATGACTGAGCGGGTCGGATTTGGGGCAGGTTTCGAACGCACGCGAGGGGTGTGAGAGGGGTTAGGTGGTTAGCCAAGAGGGACTCGAAAAACCCGGTTGGTCTCGGGACGGTCAAAGAAGGCAAGGGAGAGAAGCTAGGAAAGGCAACTACGAGCGGATGCGAGTTTTTTAAGAAAACATGCGGATGCAATGCGCATGATGCTATGAGATGAGATTCATGACATGGACAAAATGCAAAATAAAAGACAAAACCCCAATCGCAAAGGAAATAACATAACACATAGATGGAAATGGGAAGAGTTGGAGTTTCAATTATGGAAAGTTACATCCGGGGTGTTACAACACTCCACCACTAGAAGAGGATCTCGTCCCGAGATCTAGGATGGCACCGGAGAGAAACGGAAGAGTAAGAGAGGAGGTAAAACTAAGTTGCTTCTTCGACAAAAGAGTGAAACCAAAGAACCTTGAGAGGTTGAACAAATTGAAAGAATGATTCCAATGGAGAAGAACAATATTGCAAACACTCCATTAACAAAGAGAAACAAGGAATATTACAAGAACCTTGTCGGTTGAAAGACATAAGAAAAGGGTTACAATGGACAAGAAGTACATGCAAGCACTCTCGTTGAAACGAAATGTACAAGGAACGATAAGAACAATTATGACAACACTCCGGTTAAATAGATAAGCAAGAAAATAACATGATCTTGACAAAATGAGATGATGGGTCAACAAGAGCAACCTCACAAAGCCTCCGGAAGAAAGAATAGAAGATAGATCATTGGAACAACGGAATGGAGAAGGAAATGCCAACTTCCGCAACAAATGAGCTTGGAAAGCACCCTTCCAAGGAGGTTAAAATGGAGTTGTTGGAAAACCAATAATGAAACGAATAAACTTGTAGTGGGCTTATGGAAAACTTCTCAAAATTGAGGCGAAATTCTGCCACTACGAGAACAAATAATATAATTGATAACACCAACGAGATGAAAAACTTCTTCCACCAAGATGATAGAGAGATAACTTGGATCATTAATAAGCACCACAATATCAACATTCCATAGGGAAGGCTTTAGGTGAAATATGACACAAGATAACTCCAACGAAGATATTAATGGATTTAGAATACCTCATTCTTGACAACATATGAATCATGAAACATGAAGGAAATTGTCAAGAGTGACATAACACCACCTCAAAAGATAAGGTAGAAAGAATTGCACTTCAGGATGCACGATGAAGAATGCTTGAACTCCTCAAAACAAGACATGTGTTGAACACCATGTTTAATTTTGAGTATAGCTCGGTGGATCATAACTTCGAGAGAAATGTTGAAGAAAATTGAAGAATGAAAAGAATCCTTGACGAACCACCATGTATATCCTCCAAGAAAAACTCCGGTAATAAAAGGATGATAAAAATAAAGAGAGGTTGAAAACACAAGGTGAATCCTTGCGATGATTTAGATGGAGCTTTGCAACGAGATAATGCGGAAAACTTGGAACTCCGGAAAATAAAAGAAGAAACACATATATCTAAGAAATTGATATTAGTATGAACTCCATAAGAAGGAAGTAACCACTTGGATGAAACAAGAACAAGAATTATGTTAGGCGTATCCTTCACCAATATAAATTGATGACAAGCAACAGATTTGGCATACTACTTATTCTTCCTGAAAAGATTGAAGAGAGAAATAGCGCAACTTGGGAAGGTCTTCCACGAACCACCGGTAGGATTTGGAAAGAGCGAATGAATTGGTATGATAACAACGGAAGAGGAATGTTGGACGAACCACCGTAAGAATTGAAAATGAACAAAGAAAAGATAGCAAAACACCAGGAAGAGTTTGAAAACAAACGAAGATACTTGAGAAATTTAGATACATGAGAACGAAGGGATCATGAACTGATTAGATGATATTTGAACGATGCACCGGTAAGATTTGGAGAAATATATCTACAAGCTAAGAATGAAGAATTATGACATGATGGCCTTCGGAGGAAAGAAATGGAAACAACTCATGAAATGCTCCGGATGGTAAGAAAAGAATTGTCACAATCAAAAATAATTATGAGGATGGCATAAAACTAGAACCATGAATCTTCAAGAGAATGGACAAGATTTAAGAGAAACTCTTCTTCAGTCTTCAAAGCTGAGAATGACGAGGAGAAACACCACCATGAATTGTTGAGACAATCCAGAAGGATTAAAAGAGGAAAGGTTGAGCCAAAGATGAAAAGAATTTGAAAGATCTTGGAGAAAGACATTTGACTGATGATAATTCATTCTTACATCAAACTTTGAAATGAATTTGGAAATAGCTCCGGAAAAATTAGGAGAGTCAGATAAGATCCTGGAAAAAGACCTGTGGGTTAGGGCCCACTAAAAAGAAACACCGTTGAAGCTTAAGGAGAGATTACACCGGTTGATTTAAATGGCTTGAACGAGATATCAACCTCAAAATAACTTGAACAGATTAAGAATGGAAACATGAATCTTCTGAGATATCTTGAGCACTCCGAATAAGAATAGAGAGAGGTGAACAATTAAGAGGTGCACCGGCATGGGAAAACATTTGCAACAAGGAAAGGAATATGATCAACACTGAAAGCTTGAGTTAAATCCACCAGAAAAGAATACGAGAATGAAGAATGATGAACTTGAAGCTCATGAGCATCTTCACGAGGGATCACCGGATCAGAACATTGATTGGAAAGAGTGAAGAGACTTCACATGAATAAATGGATACTTGATTAAAATATATGAGTCCTTGAAGAAAAGGGTGGGAGGGCGGGAAACAAAGGCAACTTGGGATGGATGGAAGAAACATTGTTGAGAAAACTTAGAAATGATCTTGCGGATGGGGAGAATGATGGGATCATCTCGAAGGGAAGCGCACCGGTTGGAAATAGAATTGGGATGACAAACTCGGTAAACAAGAAGGATTAGTATTCACATAGGAATATGAGAACACCGCTTAGGAAAGGTATGGAATCAACACTTGACATTGAAGCAACTCGAATACCACAAATAAAGCAAAACAAAGGATTTGGCTTGCAGAATAAGCCGGAAACAAACATATGATAGATCCCATATCGTATGATGTGTCTATTGGAAAGATATCCTACGAGATACTTGAATTCCCACTTATAAACTCCCGAAACATTTTGGTTATGCAATCTGGTGTTGGGAATACAGGGGAAGCAATATATCTCACCCAAACTAACAATCCCTACATCCAACTGTATCCATTTGTCAACACATAACCAAGAAACCTTTGGAAATCATGTACCTCAACCTTCGAAAAGCATCTGTTATACGAGCTATGGCAATACTCCCGAACTCCCTAGTACTGGGTTTCGTCGAGGTTATCTTACCACTAGCTGCATAAAAAGAGATTTTTGATGTCGGTGAAACTCAGGTGTTCCAGAACTGCAACGATGAAATTATGACGGCAACACCTCGGAGCTCAACTCCCCGGGACACTACCACAACCCCTAAATGTCACGAGGCTCAAAGAACAATGTTCTTGTCATAAGACTATCGGAACGATTCCAAGATACCCGCCTGATCCTAAAAAATAATTTAGTGAAATTTGAGAAGAGGAAAGTCAAAACATCTATGTCAGGAGACCTCACCAGAACGACGAAGGGACTGAGGAGTAAAAATAATCCTACTCTCCGATATATATAATCCTAAGACTCAAAACATATTTTTGTTCTAGACTCAACAACGTCAGCGATTCGATCAAGCAGGGGGCTCCTAAGTCGGGGATGGCTCTGATTACCAACTTGTAACACCCACGATGTGGCTATATCTTCCACGTGTCGAAGCACGACTTAGAGGCATAACCGTATGGTGGTTTTGTCGCAAGAAGGGTCATCTTCACACAATCCCATGTAATGAACAAGAATGGGATAAAGAGTTGGCTTACAATCGCCACTTCACACAATGAACATATAATTCATACATCATTCAAAGTACACACATAGTCCGACTATGGACAAAGCCAAAAGAAAACAAGATAACCCAACATCTAGATCCCCGATCGTCCCAACTGGGCTCCACTACTGATCATCAAGAAATGAAACATAGTAACGACCAAGGTCCTCATCGAACTCCCATCTAAGCTCGGTTGCATCACCTGCACTGGTATCATCGGGACCTGCAACTGTTGTGATAGTATCTGGTGAGTCACGAGGACTCAGCAATCTCAAAACCCACGAGATCAAGACTATTTAAGCTTATGGGTAGGAAGTGGTAATGAGGTGGAGTTGCAGCAAGCACTAAGCAAATATGGTGGCTAACATACGCAAATAAGAGCGAGAAGAGAAGCAATGGAACAGTCGAGAAGCTAGAAGTGATCAAGAAGTGATCCTGAAACTACTTACGTTCAATCATAAAAAAAGGACTGTGTTCACTTCCCGGACTCCGCCAAAAAGAGACCATCACGCTACACACGCGGTTGATGCATTTTAATTAAGTCAAGTGTCAAGTTCTCTACAACCGGATATTAACAAATTCCCATCTGCCACATAACCATGGGCACGGCTCTCGAAAGTTTATACCCTACAGGGGTGTCCCAACTTAGCCCATCACAAGCTCTCAGGATCAGCGAAGGATATTCCTTCTCCCGCGAAGGCCCGATCAGCCTCGGAATGCCGGTTACAAGACATTTCGACAATGGTAAAACAAGACCAGCAAGACCACCCGACTGTGCGAACAAATCCTGATAGGAGCTGCACATATCTCGTTCTCAGGGCACACCGGATAAGCTAAGCTTACTAGTACCAACATAACCCAAGTTTCCAAGGGACGGTCCCGCATGGTGCTCTAGTTTGGACCAACACTTAGAGGAGCACTGGCCCGGAGGGATAAATAAAGATGACCCTTGAGTCTGCAGAACCCAGGGAAAAAAGGCTTAGGTGGCAAATGTTAAAACCAAGGTTGGGCCTTGCTGGAGGAGTTTTATTCAAGGTGAACTGTCAAGGGGTTCCCATAAACCCAACTGCGTGAGGAACGCAAAATCAAGGAACATAACACCGGTATGACAGAAACTAAGGCGAAAAGAGTGGAACAAAACACCAGGCGTAAGGTCGAGCCTTCCACCCTTTACCAAGTATATAGATGCATTAATTAAATAAGAGATAATGTGATATCCCAAAATCATCATGTTCCACCATGGAGCAATCTTCAACTTCACCTGCAACTAACAATGCTATAAGAGGGGCTGAGCAAAAGGGTTAACATAGCCAAACAATGGTTTGCTAGGATGGTGGGTTAGAGGCTTGACATGGCAATATGGGAGGCATGATATGACAAGTTGTAGGTAGCACGACATAGTGATAGAGCGAACAACTAGCAAGCCAAGATAGAAGCGATATCGAGGGTAATGGTCATCTTGCCTGAAATCCCGCTAGGAAGAAGAACAAGTCCATGAAGAAGACAAACGGACGTAGTCGAATGAATCCTCACAACTCCGGAATGAAACCAAAGCTAACGAGAGAAGCAAACCGGAAAGAAGCAAGCAACATGGTAAACACACAAGCATAAACATGGCATGATGCACAATCAACTATGATGCATGTCCGGTTTAAAAAGGCATGGCATGGCAAAGTGCACAAACAATACTACAAGTTAAGTGGAGCTCAATATGCAACGAGTTGCATATCGACGAAACACCACATCCATTTATTTAGTTCACTCTCGTTTATGTATCCAACAACATTAAATGTTGTTAAACATGGCAAGAGATGAAGCATATGAAAATGAACTATTTGGGCAAGTTTAAATGAGGCCGGAAACACAAACAACAATTCCGGAAAATCCCCATGTGCATAATTTGAGTTTGGTATTGTTCTGCCTATTACATAATTTTAGAGGTGTTAAACATGCAATGTAAGTGAACCAAGTTAATCTATGCATTTTTGCACCCCATTTACATATTAAGTTTATTTAAAACCGAGCAACGGTTATTTAATTATGAACTAAATCATTTTAGCATGGCATTTGAGAAAATTTAAACAAACAACATTTTAAACATTTCAATCATGGTTGAAAGTGGCATATTATGAATCTAGATGAAAAACTAAGCATTTTTCATATATAAATTATTTACATATGATGCATGATTGATTAGTTATTAAATGCACGAACAACAAGGGTTTTTCTACAAATCTGTAAATCCTGGGATAATAGCTAAATTGCAGCAGCAGGAAAAAAATACACAAGGGCTGAATCTGGTTGGCCCAATCGGCGGAAAAAATAGAGGGGCGATGGGGGGCTTCTCACCCATGGGCTAGGCCCAGTCGGTGGAGAGGCCAAGGCAGTCCGGCTGACTTGGTGCTGGAGATCGGGACGAGGCCGGCTGGGACGGGGTCAACACGGGCGAGCGAGGCAGAGGAGGCGCATGTCCCTGTCGCCTGAAGCAGAGGACGAGCGGCCGCTGTGGCTCCAGGATGGCGGGGCGGTAGAGGCACAGGGGTGGTCGACTGCACCAGATCGGCGGGGACGGCGGATCTGGCGTCGAGGCTCTAGATCCTGACGAGAGGGCGTCGGGGAGGCAGTTCCCGGCCGGATTCGAGCGGAGTAGAGGCGGGGTGTCCATTGCAGCTCCTGCACGAGGACAGAGATGGAGGTCAAGGAGGAGGAGGGAAGGAGGGAGAAGGAAGACGACAGGGTGGCGCGGATCGGCCTGCTGGTTGTCGAGGTCGCCGGAGCGGCTGGGTCGCTGGAGCGGCGCGGTAGTGAGGCCACGGAGGTGCAAGCGACAGCGAAGAGGCGCTCAATGTCGGAGGCGCACGGTCGCAGGGTTCCGAGGTCGGCGGGGAGGTCTCGGGCATGAGGATAGATCGAGGAGCTTGTCTCCTGGACGAAGGAAGGTTTGAGAGGAAGGGCATGGGGGACCCTGGTGCTCTGGTGGCTTGCAGTCGCCAGCAGCATGGAGATGAGCATAGGCAGGTGAGGAAGGTTACCTCGATCCAGATCGGATCGAGCGCTGCGACAGGTTGCGGGTGGCTCGGCGCTGGATGGGTGTGCGGTGGAGGCAGAGAGTGGAGGCGCTGGGTTGGGATGTTGGGGATCCCGAGGAAGAAGCGGCAACGGCATCGCGAGGGACAAATGTCCTAGATTTTTGGGTTAGTCAAAATTAGGTATGAAGTTGGTCTATATATAGGGAAGGGGGGGTTTAGGGTAGATTTGGACCCTCCAATTAAGTCGGACGGTCGAGAATAAATAGGTTAGAAAGTCCAAACAATGAACCGATGATATTTCAGGGGAGTTCGGGGATGATCCGGATAAATTGGCGATGACTGAGCGGGTCGGGTTTGGGGCAGGTTTCGGACGCACGCGAGGGGTGTGAGACGGGTTAGGTGGTTTGCCAAGAGGGACTCGAAAAACCCGGTTGGTCTCGGGACGGTCAAAGAAGGCGAGGGAGAGAAGCTAGGAGCGGCAACTACGAGCGGATGCGAGTTTTTTAAGAAAACATGCGGATGCAATGCGCATGATGCTATGAGATGAGATGCCTGACATGAACAAAATGCAAAATGAAAAACAAAAACCCAACCACGAAGGAAATAACATAACACATAGCCGGAAATGGCAAGAGTTGGAGTTTCAATTATGGAAAGTTACATCCGGGGTGTTACATATCGGGAGGTATGAAGCATAGAGAAGTTGGAATACAGTAGGTTTAACACCAATATAAATAAATAATGAGTTCATTACAGTATCCTAAAGTGGTGGTTTGTTTTTTTGCACGAACAGAGCTCATGAGATTTTCTGTTGAGTTTTGTGTTGTGAAGTTTTCAAGTTTTGGGTAAAGATTTGATGGATTGTGGAGTAAGGATTGGCAAGAGCCTAAGCTTGGGAATGCCCAAGGCACCCCAAGGTAAAATTCAAGGACAACCAAAAGCCTAAGGTTGGGGATGCCCCGGAAGGCATCCCCTCTTTCGTCTTCGGCCATCGGTAACTTTACTTGATGCTATATTTTTATTCACCACATCATATGTGTTTTGCTTGGAGTGTCTTATATGATTTGAGTCTTTGCTTTTTAGTTTACCACAATCATCCTTTCTGTACACACCTTTTGGGAGAGACACACATGAATTGGAATTTATTAGAATACTATATGTGCTTCACTTATATCTTTTGAGCTAGATAAATTTGCTCTAGTGCTTCACTTATATCTTTTTAGAGCATGGTGGTGGTTTTTATTTTATAGAAATTATTGGTCTCTCATGCTTCACTTATATTATTTTGAGAGTCCTTTAGAACAGCATGGTATTTGCTTTGGTCATAAAATTAGTCCTAATATGATGGGCATCCAAGATAGGTATAATAAAAACTTTCAAATAGAGTGCAATAAACACTATGATAAATTTGATACTTGATAATTCTTTTGAGATATAAAGGTGGTAATGTTAGAGTCATGCTAGTTGGGTAATTATGAAATTGAGAAATACTTGTGTTAAAGTTGGCATGTCTCATAGCATGCACGTATGGTGAACGTTGTGTGACAAATTTGAAGCATGGGGTGTTATTTCACCTTCCTTATGAGTGGAGGTCGGTATCGCGCGATGGTACCAACCCTCCCCCTAGGAGCATGCATAGTAGTACTTTTCTTCGAGGGCTAATAAACTTTAGCAATAAGTATATGTGTTCTTTATGACTAATGTGAGTCCATGGATTATATACACTCTTACCCTTCCGCAATTTGCTAGCCCTACGGTACCATGCATTCCCCTTTCTCACCTTGAGACTTGGTGCAAACTTCGCCGATGCATCCAAACCCCGTGATACGATACGCTCTATCACACATAAACCTCCTTAATATTCCTCCAAACAGCCACCATACCTACCTATTATGGCATTTCCATAGCCATTCCGAGATATATTGCCATGCAACTTTCCACCGTTCCGTTTATTATCACACGCTCCATCATTGCCATATCGCTTTGCATGATCATGTAGTTGACATCGTATTTGTGGCAAAGCCACCTTTATAATTCTTTCATACATGTCGCTCTTGATGCATTGCATATCCCGGTACACCACCGGAGGCATTCACATAGAGTCATATTTTGTCCTAAGTATTGAGTTGTAATTCTTGAGTTGTAAATAAATAGAAGTGTGATGATTTCCGGACTGTATGAAAAATAAAAGAGGCCAAAGAAGCCCAAATAAAAAAATGAGAGAAAAAGAGAGAAGGGACAATGTTACTATCTTTTTTCCACACTTGTGCTTCAAAGTAGCACCATGATCTTCATGATAGAGAGTTTCTTATTTTGTCACTTTCATATACTAGTGAGATTTTTTCGTTATAGAACTTGGCATGTATATTCCAATGATGGGCTTCCTGAAATTGCCCTAGGTCTTTGTGAGCAAGCAAGTTGGATGCACACCCACTTAGTTTCTTTTGATGAGCTTTCATACATTTATAGCTGTAGTGCATCCGTTGCATGGCAATCCCTACTCCCTGCATTGACATCAATTGTTGGGCATCTCCATAGCCCGTTGATTAGCCGCATCAGTGTGAGACTTTCTCCTTTTTTGTTCTCTCACATAATCCCTATCATTATACTCTACTCCACCCATAGTGCTATGTCAATGGCTTATGCTCATGTATTGCGTGAGGGTTGAAAAGGCTGAAGCGCGTTAAAAAGTATGAACAATTGCTTGGCTAAAACCGGGCTTGTGAATGATGGGAGCATTTTGTGTGAAGAAAATGAAGCATGGCCAAACTATATAATTTTGTAGGGATAAGCTTTCTTTGGCTACGTTATTTTGATAAGACATAAATTGCTTGGTTAGCTTGCTTGAAGTATTACTATTTTTATGTCAATATGAACTTTTATCTTGAATCTTTCGGATATGAACATTCACGCCACAATAAAGAAAATTACATTGAGAATTATGTTAGGTAGCATTCCACATCAAAAATTCTATTTTTATCATTTACCTACTCAAGGAAAAGCGAGAATTAAGCTTGGGGATGCTTGATACGTCTCCAACATATCTATAATTTTTGGTTGTTCCATGCTATTATATTATCCGTTTTGGATGTTCAGTGAGCTTTACTATACACTTTTATATTATTTTCGGGACTAACCTATTAACTGGAGGCCCAGTCCAAATTGCTGTTTTTTTTTGCCAATTTCAGTGTTTTGCAGAAAAGGAATATCAAACGGAGTCCAAACGGAATGAAACCTTCGGGAGAGTTATTTTGGGAACAAACACAATCTAGGAGACTTGGAGTGGACGTCAAGAAAGAAATGAGGAGGCCATGAGGCAGGAGGGTGCGCCCAGGGGGGTAGGCGCACTCCCCACCCTCGTGGGCCCCTCGTGGCTCCCTTGACCGACTTCCTTCGCCTATATATACTCATATACCCTGAAAACATCCAAGAGCACCACGAATCCCTATTTCCACCGCCGCAACCTTATGTACCCATGAGATCCCTTCTTGGGGCCTTTTCCGGCGCTCCGCCGGAGGGGGAATCGATCATGGAGGGCTTATACATCAACACCATAGCCCCTCCGATGAAGTGTGAGTAGCTTACCACAAACCTTTTGGTCCATAGTTATTAGCTAGATGGTTTCTTCTCTCTATTTGGATCTCAATTCAAAGTTCTCCTTGATCTTCTTGGAGATCTATTTGATGTAATTCTTTTTGTGGTGTGTTTGTCGAGATCCGATGAATTGTGGGTTTATGATCAAGATTATCTATGAACAATATTTAAATCTCCTCTGAATTCTTTTTTGTATGATTTGTTATCTTTGCAAGTCTCTTCGAATTATAAGTTTGGTTTGGCCTACTAGATTGATCTTTCTTTCAATGGATGAAGTGCTTAGCTTTTGGTTCAATCTTGCGGTCTCCTTTCCCAGTGACAACAGGGGCAGCAAGGCACGGATTGTATTGTTGCCATCGAGGATAAAAAGATGGGGTTTATATCATATTGCTTGAGTTTATCCCTCTACATCATGTCATCTTGCCTAACACATTACAGTGTTCTTATGAACTTAATACTCTAGATGCATGCTAGATAGCGGTCGATGTGTGGATAAATAGTAGTAGATGCTCATTTTGATCTACTTGTCGTGGACGTGATGCCTATATACATGATCATGCCTAGATATTCTCATAAATATGCACTTTTGTATCAATTGCTCGACAGTAATTTGTTCACCCACCATAATATTTATGCTATCTTGAGAGAAGTTGTCGGTGTCAAAACCAGCGGATCTTGGGTAGGGGGTCCCGAACTGTGCGTCTAAGGCTAATGATAACAGGAGGCGGGGACACAATGTTTATCGAGGTTCGGGCCCTCTCTATGGAGGTAATACCCTACTTCCTGCTTGATTGATCTTGATGATATGAGTATTACAAGAGTTGATCTACCACGAGATCGTAGAGGCTAAATCCTAGAAGCTACCCTATGACTCTGATTATCCTTGTCCTATGGACTAAACCCTCCGGTTTATATAGACACCGGAGGGGGCTAGGGTTACACAGAGTCAGTTACAGAGAAGGAAATCTACATATATGCATTGCCAAGCTTGCCTTCCACACAAAGGAGAGTCCCACCCGGACACGGGACGAAGTCTTCAATATTGTATCTTCATAGTCCAACAATCCGACACAAGTACATAGTCCGGCTGTCCGAGGACCCCCTAATCCAAGACTCCCTCAGTAGCCCCCGAACCAGGCTTCAATGACGATGAGTCCGGCGCACAGATTGCCTTCAGCATTGCAAGGCGGGTTCTTCTCCAAGTCCCCGAGTATCTGTTGTAACGGGCAGTGTACGGCTTCCCATTAATGTTGCACTCCTCAGCTTCTGTACCTTAATAATGGCAGTATCCACGTGTCGAGCGAATACGAGAAGTCGGGGCATTTTTACATTTTCCACCCTGACCATGTAAGTAAATCGTCTATTAAAGAGACGGGGATCCTCAGATCCAAATCACACCACCTTCCCCAAGCAAGGATTCATGAGAGCGCGCCCGAAAAAACCATCCCATCATGGCCGGCCACCGGAGCTCCTCCTCTCGCTCCTGTAACACTAAGCCAGGTGATTTGGTGAAGTGCACCGTATCCCATGGCCAGTTGGTGGAGTTGCAGACCCAGGGGTTTCTCCCGCCTGCATATCTTGTCCCCGTCTGAGCCGGATTAGACACTTACGATGCCGGGGAGCAAGCAGAGAGTTTCCCCAGCCCATCCAGGGGGAGTGAGTATGCCTTGTACCTTACATGCTGAGGGGCCTCGGATTTCCAATCCATCCGTTCCTCCATGGTCTCCTGGAGTATTACGGCCTCCAGCTGCATAACTTCACTCATGCCTCCATACTACACATCGCAGATTACGTCGCTCTTTGTGAGCTATTTCTAGGGTGCGAAGCTCATTTCGAGCTTTGGAAGAGGCTATTCTGCCTTGTCCCTTGCAATCAGGAGGGATCAATATACCAAGTGGGCGGAGCCGAAATATGGCGCATCGCCGGGACCGAATACCTGTCTGACACTCCGAAGAAGACATCTGAAGACTGGCCTTCGGATTGATTTTATATGGAGGACGTCCCCCTTCCGGACCCTATCCAGATGGGCCTTCCTGAGTTTAACAATGCCCCACTGAAGAAACGCCACAGCTGGCGTCCCCAGAGCCCCTAGGAGGAAGATAACAGAGAGGTCCTTTATCTGATGGGCAAGATAAAAACGTTGGCCAAATCTAGATTGACAATAATCGAGGTTATGTCAACATGGATAATGCAGGGGGTGCAGCCACTCCAGTATCGGGGGCGTCCCATGTGGCACTTTAACGGAGAGGATGATGCCACCCGCTGCAGTCGGAAAGGTCAGGACTCTGCCACCGCACTGGCGAAAATATTGTCCGATTTGTATAAAGGAGAAGAAGAGGAGTTTGTCCGCATTAAACAACGGGATGGATTTTCCATGTACAACCCCCCTAGCTGGGTTAGCTGCTATCTTTTAGTCAACTCTATTCATTCCCGCGTTCTATCATCACAAATATTTACCTTGCTAATTCATAGCAGGAACTGCAAAAAGCTGTGAGGGAGGTCCACAGCCCGTCTCCACAGCCAGAGGACCCTGATCGGGCCCTCGACCCCGGACTCGAAGAAGATCCGGACGTATTTGTGGAGCTCGTCGACAGGATGTTTTACCAGGCAAGCTGTGATGACGCCTTGGTGACCATCATTGCCGATTATCCCGGCTTCCTCCCTGCATCACATGTAAGTAAAACCGGAATCCTGACTTCCGAGAAGGATCCCTTCTTTACACCTTACCCACCGCACACTTCTTGTGCTTTATAGGGAAGGCCATCGGGGCATCGTGCCGAACCCGCGGTGACTCGCCAACACAGGGCACCCAAGTCGGGTAGGCTTAAAAGGAAGGCGGTCAGGACCGAGACGCTGTCGTAGAGGTATGATTGAAACGTGCTCCGTGATTATCATCTTTAAAATGAAACAGTGTGCATTGTCCCCCGGCAGAAAGAGTGCTCGCCAGACTGTGACCGGAGATCCTGCCGGCCATGCCTCCACCAGCCGGACTCCAAAACCGTACTCAAGGGCGGAGGCTAATGCGGGGACAACACCGGACGGTCCTCCTATAGAGGATGCGGATAGAATATCCGCTACAAATTCCAAAGTGGAGAGCGCTATGAATCATAGGCGTCGACGGGCCGTACTCCACGGCCCTAATTTCCCCGAAGAGGCGTTCAACGCCTTCAACTCGGAAGACGCGTACATCCGGGCTGCTCAAGGTGGGCTTGCTAGAGCCACAGACCAGTATTTAAAGGATATACGGGTAAGAGAAATCTGATACTTATGTATATCAGTAGCCCCTGAGACTTGAAACAGTTAGCACAACTAATTTAAGGATCATTGTATGCATAGGATCTTACAGAGAAGAATACCCATTTGTCTCAAGAGCTGGAGGAGTTGCCAGAATGGAGGAATACAAGAAGGCCTCGTCTGGTAATACTTGTCTTGATCAAAAACAATGTAATTACGTGTACCAGTTAGTATTCGGCATGCTTGCAAATCTAACAATAGGTTTTGCAGACAATCCTGGAGTGGATCTGGAGATCGTACAAGAGGATGAGCAACATGCTCAACGACAGCGAGAGGCTGGCGAGCGTGTGCTTACACGGGTTAGGGGAGAGAAAAACGATCTCCAAGATGCCAATACCCGACTGGGCGTGGAATTGGAAGATGTTCGGGCCCAGCTTGCTGACTCCATGAAGGAGAACAAGAGGCTTCGACGTGACATTTTTAGTATCTGCTCAAATGAACCTTTATACAGTTTGGCAAAGAAACGGGCTAACAAAGTTATGTCTGTAGGTATGCTGACAGGTCGTCCCGAAGAGGAGATGCCCGGATCCGCATGCGATCTGCTACAAGAGCTTTGACAACTGCACGAACAAGTTTGGCAGGTGATGCAGGGTATTGCCCAGGCCTTTTGGCCATCCGCCTCCCTGCCAAGAGGCATGGTGGAGCTTGTAGAGATGCTCAAGGGAGCGCGGAGACTCTTCCGATTATGGAAGATATCGGCCTGCCAACAAGGTGCGAGGGAAGCCTGGGCCATGGTGAAAACACGATACACCAAGGTTGATCCGAATCACATGGCCTAGGTCGGACCTGTAGGGTCATATGGGAAAGAGATTATCGTTAGTCTATTATATGTCAGTGGGAAATGACACCTATGGGATCACAAGAATCCCTACTACGGATGCGGGGCGTGGGGTTGTGAGAAGAGCAGGATTAGTAACCAGCACAAGGATCGTTTACCCAGATTCGGGCCGCGAGGATGGGTAAAACCCTAGTCCTGCTTTGGTGGATGTATTGAGTGTTCTTGTGCTCTTGAACTAGCTACCATGGCTGAATGGTTCAAAAGAGCCGAATCCCTCTCCAGTACGCCATGGGCCTCCTTTTATAGTCGAAAGGGGCTACCACAGTGGCACACAGGAGGTGGAAAGGCCTACAGTACTATGATCTTATCACTCGTATTACAGGACAAGGCGCATTTAATGCGTAGCTTAGGTGTCCTCTTGCTTTATCGGGGACGGGTGCGAGGCCCGTCCCATCCGTCGCCGCTCCTCGTTGCTTCGACACGCGCCCTGGCCAGCGATGCATGCGGTGCCATGTAGGAAGGCAAACAACTGAGGTGGCGCGATGGTGGAGCCTTCATGAAGATCTGCATGCCGCCAAGCAGGCACGTGTTGAGTTGGCCTGGAAGCTGCATGTTGCCACATAGGCGCCTGCCCAGCTAGTTGGTATGGTAGCTGCATGTGAACGGCGGTGGAGACTTGGTTGGTGCGGGCCTGGCAGTGGCCCCACTAACGCCCTTGGCAAGGGTCTTGCCGTGGCGCGTAGTCGTCCCAGACAAGGATTTTGCCGGGGGTCTTGTGGGTTTCCTCGGCAAGAGTTTTGTCGAGGGTCATTGCCTTCCAATCTTCATCCAATCTTGAATATTCTTTGTCTTCACAAATATCTGCATGCCACCATGGAGGTGCCTCCCGAGCCCTGGCCCAACGTGGTTGCTGTTGTTGGAGACCGTGGGTTCAAGGGTAGCTCACTCAGCTGGTGTGGGCGAGCCGTCCCGGCAAGGGTCTAGCCGGGGCTGCTGAGGCTGCCCCGGCAAGGGTCTTGCCGGGGAAACCTGCTTCGTCCATCTTCACTCCATGGTCTCGGTCTTTGGCGTTGCTTTGACCATCTTGCGGCTTCGACTCCACTTTTGCCCTACTAAGTGAGGCTTCGGCCTGTGGCTCTGATTTCCTGTCTCTGCCCTGCTAAGTGTGCCCGTGGGCGCGACTCTGATTGCCCGTGCACAAATAAGGGATACAAAAAAGCGCCCCTATTTTAGTACACCGACAGGAGCCCCCGGACCTGGTCCACACATAAGCGCGACACGTTGTTGTGCTAGGCCCAGAACGGTGCGCGGGCAGGCGGGGCGGTTTTTACAGTGCTATCTTTTCCGCCGCGCTTCCCCACGACCTATGTTGAATGCTTGACGTGGGGGTTGTGCACGCGCGGGTGATCGAAGCATGCTTGTGTCATCTTGCGGTGAATAGTAAAGAGAAGGCTTGCGTGTCCCTTCGAGACCGCGGGGCCGCCGCTCATTTACTGTTCTTACATGGGAACCCGTCGCTCCACGCGTCCCATTACCCCGTCTCCCGCACCACGTATGCCGCATGCATGACGCAGAGCGAATGACAGGCCTGCGGGATACAGGAAGACGTGCGCGCGTGGGTCGATTCCCACATGCCTTCAATTGGGCGAGGAGGGCGGTCACGGCCTCGCCCGCTGTCACCTTTAATGAGCCGGATTGGCTGAGAGGGGCAGCCGAGCCCCGCCCCCGTTTCTTTATAAGGAGGGGAGCGGGAGGAATGGCGCCTCCCAGTCCCTCATCATCCACATCTCCCCATCCCTGCTCCTTCCTCTCTTCTATCATGGCGAAAGGGTGCGGTGATGCTTCATCGGTGGCGGCAAGGGTCTCTGCTCGAAAACTCGTCGCTCCTCCCCAAGAGCTCGTAGCGGCGGAGCCGGCCATTAAAGAGAGGGGGAGGGGGCGAGGTCGAGGCCGTCGTGGCGCTCCAGGAAGAGGAGGATGGGGCGGCAGATCGGCCTCGCCTCCGCCAGCGGCCCCTCCCGTGGTGGAGGGCCACGTCGGGGATAACCTGTACGAGTTTTTCATCAGGATGCGCCAGCCGCCGTGCCGTCGTCTTCGCCTCCCAACCCCATTTGCACGGGAGATGGATCTGGACTCGCCGCAGGCGCTGCGGCTGCATATGAGGGGATGTGGGAACAGCGGGACATGGGCCTACGTCGAGTTGCCCACCCCTCACATCATGTATCTTCACCGAGGGTGGAAGACTTTTGCCCGCATCCACAACCTGACGAAGGGGCTCACTCTCCATTTCAAATGAATGGAAAGCGGCCACCTCTTCGTCAAGGTCTTTGGGCACTTCTGGACTCACGTAAGGTGCTGCGTGGAGAGCTCCTCTGACGAAGAAGATTCCTCCTCGAGCGAGAGTGGCGAGGAGGACAGCGGCAGTGACGACGAGGGTAGCGGGCGGCAGGATGACGGGTCCGACTAAGCGTCGGGAGCCGCTCCGGGCGACACCGGCGACCCCATCATGCGCGTCGCTGGCTCCTTGAACTTCTCGGGGTCGCCTCCTTGGGCGGCTGGGGTAGGGAGGCCTGAGAAGGCGAAGAAGGCGGGTGGAGGGCCGTCAAGTCGGAGTATGATGGCACCGACGCCTTCATAGCGTATTGACGGACCGCTGCCTCATCTTCCAGCACTTCCTCCGGTGCCACCACTGCCAACCCTCTCCTAGGCGACCGCCGGCATGTTCTCTTGGCGCCTTCTGCTGCTCGTACCTCGCCTAGGCGCTCCTTCTGCCCTTTTTCCTTCTTGTTTCATTTCCTGAGGAGAGGGACAAGAAAGGGATTATGGGCATCTTATCTGTTTTTTAGTTCGTAAGCCCACGAGCCTTATTTAGATCTAAAATTTGTAATCTTCCTGTTCATGTTTATATTCTGTCCAACTGTACCTATATGGAACGTATTAATGGAAAAGGGGTCTTGCCGGGTCTTGTGTGTGCGTGTGGGCAAAGCCCATACCAAGGAACATATCCTTGTTATTTTTAATATAAACACCACTGCCCGACAGCAGGCCTTGCCGTTCCCCCACTCCGTTCGTCCATACTCACGCTTTGGCGGGGGCAGGGCTGAGGTGGGGGTGGGCCCTATGCTTGCTTCCTTGCCGCCGCGGCTACAACCATATTCCGAACCAAGAAGCTCTTGGGTGATAGGAACGAGGTGAGCATGACTACTTTGGAACAAAATGAGGTTCCGTACGTCCCAAGTTTTATACGGAAATGCACGACAGGGAATGGGAAAATTTATCTGAATCTGCAGCCCCCGACAACCCTGACTTGCCATGGGTGGACCCTCTTGTCTTTAGCTCCCGGCAAGCTTGGCTTGCCGGGTCCGGAGCGCCGGCTTGTTCTCTTCCTTCCACTTGGCTTGGCGGAAACATTCATGTACCCTGCACAACAAAGAGGATAGATAGGAACAAAACGACGTAAGCTCGACCTCTATGCTAGGGGTTAGTCACCGCTAAGCACTATCAATCCTAACGAAGGGACGGACTCAATCTAGCATGCATGCTATAACTTAGGGCACCAGCGCTTCGTTTATTTATGCTCAGGGTCTCCGCCTGGCTTTGTACAAAGGGTTACATGCCTTGCCGGCAAGGCTTGTACAAAAGGCGTGGCTTGCTGGGAGGCCCGGCAGCCACGCCTTATGGGTAAAACTTGCGAAGATGCTCGATGTTCCAGGAGTTGCTCACTGGAATGGCATCTTCGGTCTCCAGGCGAACTGCGCCGGGCCTGGTGACTCGTGTTACCCTATAACGGCCTTCCCACTTTGGTGTCAACTTGTTGGAATTCTTGGCTGACTGATCATGCCGAAGAACAAGGTCGCCTTCCTCAAAGCTCCGGGCATGAATGTTATGGCTATGGTAGCGACGCAAGGCTTGCTGGTAGCGTTCTGCTCTCACAGCCACCCGGAGACGATCTTCGTCAAGGAGCGTTGCGTCATCTTGCCGAAATCACTCTTGCTCAAGCTCATCATAAGCGAGCACCCGAGGTGACCCGTATATGAGTTCGGTGGGGAGAACTGCTTCTGCCATGTAGACCAGGGCAAAGGGTGTCTGGCCGGTGGCTCGATTTGGCGTCGTCCTGATCGACCAAAGAACCGCCGGCAACTCGTCAATCCAGCGCCTTCCACTCTTGCGCAGCCTGTCAAAAGTCTTCATTCCTAAACCTCACAAAACTTCAGTGTTTGCTCTCTCTACTTGGCCGTTGCTTCGTGGGTGTGCCAGGAAGCAAAACAGACCTTGCTGCCGAGATCCTCAATGTACTTCATGAAGGCATGGCTCATGAACTGTGTGCCGTTGTCGGTGATGACCCTGTTGGGTACCGCAAAATGGCAAACTAGCCCCTTGAAGAACTTGATGGCTGACTGCGCTGTCACCTTCCTTACCGCTTCCACCTTTGGCCACTTTGTGAACTTGTCAATTACAACGTACAAGTAATCAAAGCCCCCGACGGCACGAGGGAAAGGGCCCAATATGTCGAGCCCCCAGACCAAGAAGGGCCAAGAGAGAGGGATGGTTTGAAGAGCTTGGGCTGGTTGATGAAGCTTCTTCGAATGAAACTGGCACGCTTCGCACTTGGTTACTAGTGCCGTCGCATCCTGGAGGGCAGTGGGCCTGAAGAAACCTTGCCGGAAATCCTTGCCAGCAAGGGCCCTCGACCCTATGTGGGAGCCACATATGCCTCCATATTTCTATGTAGCTGGGGCTCAAAACCAATTTGGATTTCTCTTGCAAAGGTTGATCCATCACTCTTCAACCCGAAAGGCATCCATAAAAAGCAATACATACCACATGGGGTGATGAACACTGTCTTCTCCTCGTCTTCTTTTGTCATGAAGATCTGGTGGTACCCTGAGTAGGCATCGAGGAATGATAACAGGTCACACCCAGCCGTGGAGTCAACAATTTGGTCGATGCACGGTAACGGGAAGGGATCCTTTGGACAAGCCTTATTAATGTCTATGTAATCAATACACAGTCTCCACTTTCCCGTTTGCCTTGCGCACCACCACCGGGTTGGCCAACCACGTCGGGTGGAGCACCTCCCTTACCAAGACTGCCGCCTCTAGTTTTCTGATCTCCTCTGTGATGAACTCCTACCTCTCCAGAGCTTGCTTCCTGACCTTCTGCTTGACGGGCCGTGCATGAGGACAGACAGCGAGATGGTGCTCAATCACTTCCCTGGGAACGCTGGGGATGTCGGAGGCTTGCCACGCAAAAAAAATCGACATTCGCCCACAGGAAAGTGACGAGCTCACTTTCCTATTTGCTGTCGAGGGTGGAGCTTATAGTAAAAGCTCCCCCCGTTCCATCCTCCTTGACGGGCACCTTCTTGGTCTCTGGTGGTGCAGCTCTGGACTTCTTGCTCTTGCAGGTGGAGCTCTTTGGCACGTCCTCAATGGGATCGCAACACCCCGAAGAGGGGCGCTTGTCGGAGTGGGTGCGAGGGGTCTCGCCGGTCCTTTTCCCTCCTCGGACTCCGTCGGCAGGAGCAGGTGCCTTGGCGGCAGCTGCTGCAACTGCTTCCCGGTAGAGTTGGTCGGCGCAAATCAACGCGTCTTTCTTGTCGGAGGGGAAGGTGATGATGTTCATCGGCCCGGGCATCTTTAGCGTGTTGTAGGCGTAATGTGAAGCCGGCATGAACTTGGCTAGTGTCGGGCGGCCGAGCATCCCGTTTTAGGGCAAGGAGATCTCGGCTACATCAAAGACAATCCTCTCCGTCCTGTAGTTTAGCTCGCCTCCGAACGTCACGGGCAGCGTGACCTTTCCCTTCGGCTGGCTCCTCCCCGGGGTGACCCCTTGGAACGTGCCCGTCTCCTCGAGGTCTCCATCAGGGATCTGCAGCCTCTTGATCACAAGAGGCGAGATCAAGTTCAGACCGGCCCCGTCGTCAACCAGCATCTTCATCACCTTAAGGTTGCGGATTGTAGTTGAAACCAACAACGGCAAGCACCCGACCGCAGTAGTGCGGTCAGGATGGTCCTCGATGTCAAAGATGATAGGCGTGCTGGACCACTTCAGCGGCTTCCGTGCATCGAGCGATGGCTCCACCGCTGTGATCTCGCGCGCCCACTGCTTGAGCTGGCGGTGGGATGTATGCAGTGAGGCACCACTTCTGTGGCTTTCTGGAACTCGTGGTCGCCGGACTCACCATCCTCGTCGTGATCATCGTCTCACTGCTTCTTGTCGCGGCCTCGGGCGGGCCTCTCTTGCTGATTATCTTTGCCGCGGCGGCCTCCTTGGCCGCCATGCTTCTTGTCGGATCCCTCGGCACCCTCTTGCCCTTCTCCTTGTCCCGCCGCTCCACTTGCCGGCAGTTCTGGAGGTCATCGCCCTTGGTGCGGTGGATCTTGCAATATTGTTTGTCGGAGCCCTGGGGCTTATCGGTAGCCGCCAAGGCCTGGCAAGCGACACACTCGGCAACCTCCTTGCCGGGGTCAGTCGCCTTGGGTCTTGTGGTGCCGCCGGTATCTTCGTAGCCCTCGATGGCAAGCACGGTCTTGCCCTTGCACTTCCTGTTACGGCGCCGGCCCTTCTTTGTGGAGGTGGCAGTATCATCCGTGGAGACAGTTTCCACGCCAGCGTCTTCGCCGGGGTACTTCCTTCCCTCTTCAGCGCGAGCGCACCGATCGGCTAGAAAATAAAGCTCGGCCACAACCTTGACCTTGTCCATCGCCAGCTCCTCACGCATCTTGCGATTGCGCACATTCTGATGGAATGCACTGATCACAGTGGCAGGATGAACGTCAGGAATGTTGTACTGCACTCGGCTGAACCTTTGGATGTACTTACATAAGTTTTCTCCTTCTTTTTAGGGGATGATGTGCAAGTCGCTCGCCTAGCCATGAGCATGGTGGCCTCCAGTAAAGGAGCCAACAAACTCATGACACAGATCCGCCCAAGAAGAAATGGAGTCCACCGGCAAGTGCATTAACCATGACATAACATTGGGCTTGAGAGCCAACAGGAAGTAGTTGGCAAGCACATTATCGTCGCGGGCCCTAACAGCTTGCACCGTGATGGTGTAGATGCTGAGGAACTCCGATGGGTGAGTCTTGCCATTGTACTTCTCGCCAACGCCGGGCTTGAACGTGCGGTGGGAGGGCCACTGCAACTGCCGCAGCTCACGGGTGAAGGCCGGACAACCCACCTCATAGGGTAGGCCACCGTAACCTCCCCGTGCTGGGTGGTCCATAGTGGGCCCTGCCCGCCTGTCTGACTGGTGGCGCGCGTCACGCCGGTGCTCGATGGTGGTTCGAGCGTCTTCATGAGCTCGCTCTCACAGAATTTTGCATTGGTCGTGGTGGGTTCGCGGGTCAGACGAAGCTATGGAGATATCATCACGAGCGTCATCGCGACGGACTGACACCCGCGATGGCCGGTATGGAGGAGGGGAGTGCACCATGGCCGCATCGCCTCCGGATCGACCTCCGCTGGTGTGCGGTGGCTCGTCAGAGCGACGGCCTACGGGTCCCGCCGGCCGCAACTCATTGTTGTTAGCGATGCCGACGAGGCTCCGGATGGTGGCCCTCCATTCGTCAAGCTTCTCCGCAGCGGGAGGAAAGTCGAGGAGCAGCTGCGCGTGTGCTAGGGCTTCTGTTGTCATGGGCGGCGGCAAAAGCTGTGTGGACCGCGATGTGCTTCGACTTCTAACCACGTTAGAAGGAGCCCCATCATGGCCCCGCAGCCGTCCGCCACCTCCTCCAGCACCTCGCAGCGCATGCTGGCCCTCCTCATCATGTGAAGGGCGCATGGGACTCTTCCCAGGGCGGCACCCAGGGTCACCAGCAGGGCGGCGCTGCTCATCGCACACGACCTGAGAAGAGCGCGCCGTGGGCGCCAGTGTTGGTGTCTTGGAGGTCTCTGCACTGTCATCTGCGGCATGACGACGCCCCTGGAGGGCTCCGTGCCGCCTGCGGGGGGCCCGACTCCGTCTCTGGAGCTCGCAACGCGTGGCTCGTCGCCAGGGTGATGTGGATGTTCGTGGGCTGTGCCACAGGTCCTCTCTGCGACTTGCCCGCTACTGGTCCGCACCGGTACTGGCAGTCCTGTCCTGGACGAACCGATCACCGTATGGTCGTCTTCTTCTTAGGAGCCATGGCAATGAAGAACTGCTAGGCCAACTACTAGACCAGATTCTCGCAACTGCGCCCCCTACCTGGCGCGCCAATGATGTCGGTGGGAAACAATACCTATGGGATCACAAGAATCCCTACTACGGTTGCGGGGCGCGGGGTTGTGAGAAGAGCAGGATTAGTAACCAGCACAAGGATTGTTTACCCAGGTTCGGGCAAGAGGATGCGTAAATCCCTAGTCCTGCTTCGGTGGTTGTATTGAGTGTTCTTGGGCTCTTGAACCAGCTATTGTGGCTGCGTGGTTCAAAAGAGTCGAATCCCTCTCCAGTACGCCATGGGCCTCCTTTTATAGTCGAAAGGGGATGCCAAAGTGGCACACATGAGGTGGAAAGGCCTATAGTGCTATGAGCTTATCGCTCGTATTACAGGATAAGGCACATTTAATGCGTAGCTTAGGTGTCCTATTGCTTTATCGGGGACGGGAGCGAGGCCCGTCCCGTCCGTCGTTGCTCCTCCTCGCTTCGACACGTGCCCTGGCCAGCGATGCATGCGGTGCCATGTAGGCAGGCAAGCAGCTGAGGTGGTGCGGCAGTGGAGACTTCACGAAGATCTGCATGCCGCCACGCAAGCGCGTGTTGAGTTGGCCTAGAAGCTGCATGTTGCCATGTAGGCGCCTGCCCAGCTGGTTGGGCTGGCAGCTGCATGTGAACGGTGGTGGAGACTTGGTTGTTACGGGCCTGGCAGTGGCCCCGCTGACGCCCTTGGGAAGGGTCTTGTCAGGTGGCCCGGCAAGGGTCTTGCCGTGGCGCGCTGTCGTCCCCGGCAAGGATCTTCCCGGGGGTCTTGTGGGTTTCCTCGGCAAGAATTTTGTCGAGGGTCGTTGCCTTCCAATCCTCATCCGATCTTGAATATTCTTTGTGTTCACAAAGATCTGCATGCCACCAAGGAGGTGCCTCCCGAGCCCTGGCTCAATGTGGTTGATGGTGTTGGAGACCGTGGGTTCAAGGGTGGCTCACTCTGCTTGTGTGCGCGAGCCGCCCCGGCAAGGGTCTTGCCGGGGCTACTGAGGCTGCCCCGGCAAGGGTCTTGCCGGGGAAACCTGCTTCGTCCATCTGCTCTCTGTGGTCTCGGTCTTTGGCATTGCTTTGACCATCTTGCGGCTTTGACTCCTCCCTTTTTCCCTACTAAGTGAGGCTTCGGCATGTGGCTCTGATTTCCTGTCTCCGCCCTGCTAAGTGAGGCCGTGGGCGCAGCTGTGACTGCCCGTGCACAAATAAGGGGTACAAAAAAGCGCCCCTATTTTAGTACACCGACAGTATATGACCAGGTAGGATTAGCCGCAAAGTATTCCCAACAGGATTGTAGGCTAGACAGCCTGTTGGATGGTATAGAAGAATAATTTAGCCAGTCTAAGTGACAGTGTACTTCAATTGACATATTTTGTCCCTAGCCGGATTGTAAATCATTTGTCATGGCGTACCTTTTCGCTTCAATCTCCGGACCCGACAGTCCGGAGTGTATCCGAATACCCGCTCAGTTATGTAAACCGGGGTACGTGTGGAAACCAGGCGTAGGGGTCATAAGTGCTTGAACACACAAGTACCCAACTAGCTATGTTATATTACATGGATAGTAAGAAACATCTTCCAGGGAGAATAGTCCTGTTAAGGGTTCCTTTCCCAGGGTACGCGTGCGTGAATGTGCATGTCCGAACTGGGTACAGAGACGCAGTACATAAAACATCCGGGGGCTTATATTGCAATAGGTAAGAAAACAACTTTTGTTCAGCGATGGAATATTTGCTTAAGAATGCTAGCTTTCGGCTTCACCCAGTTTGAGGTACACATCCGGCTGACCCAGTAGTAACAATCGCAGAGGTGCTCCCCGTATGCCCTAGCCGAACTAACAGGAATGTAGGGCATAAACACAGGAGCCAGGCAACCCAGCTTGGCCAAAACTTAAGTCATATCAATGCATATAATGGTGAAGAAAAGGTACATATGGAAAAGTGACACATATGTTGTGGGCCTGAAGCCCGGAAGATAATTATATTAAGCTTCTGTATAAGAAGCCCCCAGGTATATTGAGCGCGCATAGCGCGGCAAGAGTGTGTAGTCAAGGCACACTTGCAGCCTTTAAGTCCATAAAAAAAGAAGGAAAGAAAGAAAGGGAAAAAGAGGATATAACTTAAGAAAGAAAGGCAGAGGTAAGGACATGAACATAGAGTTCGGCACTAGGCGTAGAATCTTTGGAGTCTGGCCACGTTCCATGGGTTCAGCTCGAGCCGATTATCTGATGCATCACGCAGACGGTACACTCCTCCGATGAGAACTTTATCAATGATGGAGGGACCCTACTACTTGGGCTTGAGCTTGTGTTTTTCTTCTCCAGTAGGCGTAGAACAAGTTCGCCAACGTTATAAGTTTTGGCCCGTACTTCTCTACTTTGATACCTTCGAGCTTGTTGCTGATAGAATGCTGAACGGGCTTTTGCGACGTCGCGCTCCTCCTCCAGGGCATCTAAACAATCTTGCCGATCAAGCTCGGGTTCTCTCTCTTCGTACATGCGCACTCGAGGTGAGTCATGAATGACATCGCAGGGCTATACCACCTCTGCGCCGTACACCATAAAAAATGATGTGTATTCGGTAGTGCGATTTTGCGTGGGCCGCAGCCCCCATAGTACGGAGTCGAGCTCCTCAACCCAGTGCATATCTAATTCCTTCAAGGATCGCACTAGTCTCGGTTTGATGCCGCTCATAATAAGACCATTTGCTTGTTCGACTTGACCGTTTGTTTGGGGGTGATAGACGGAGGCGTAATTGAGCTTCATGCCCATGTTGCCGCACCAAGTTTTCACCTCATCGGCTGTGAAGTTGGAGCCATTGTCGGTGATGATGCTGTGGGGGACACCGTAACGGTGTACGACCCCTGATATGAAGTCTATCACTGGTCCGGATTCGGCAGTTTTAACTGGTTTGGCTTCTATCCATTTGGTGAATTTGTCCACCATAACCAACAAGTATTTTTTCTTATGGCTTCCCCCTTTAAGGGGTCTGACCATATCAAGCACCCAGACCGCAAAAGGCCAAGTTATGGGGATTGTTTGGAGAGCGATAGGTGGCATATGGCTTTGGTTGGCGAAAAGCTGGCATCCGATGCAATATTGGACGAGGTCCTGTGCGTCTGCTCGGGTTGTCGGCCAGTAGAAACCTGTACGGAAGGCCTTGCTTACAAGGCCCCGAGCTGCGGCGTGGTGGCCGCCGAGTCCAGCATGAATTTCGGCCAAGAGCTGCCGCCCTTCCTCTTCAGAGATGCACCTTTGGAGCACTCCGGTAGCGCTTTTCTTATAGAGCTCTCCCTTGTGGACCTTGTAGGCTTTAGAGCGCCGCACAATGCAACGTGCCCCGTTTTGGTCCTCGGGGAGTTCTTGCCTATTTAGGTAGGCTAAGAAGGGTTCTGTCCATGGGGCGATGACAGCCATGATCACGTGGGCCGAACGTGTTATTTCAGTGGCGGAGCCTCCGATTATGTCAGTGTGTTCGGGATCTGGGGTTGTGGTCGGATCCGGACTAGTATTGCCGGTCTCCCCTTGCCACACCACGGATGGCTTGAACAACATTTCCAAGAAGATATTAGGTGGGACGGGGTCGCGCTTAGCACCGATGCGGGCAAGGATATCCGTCGCTTGATTGTTTTCTTGGAACACATGATGGAATTTGAGCCCCTTGAACCGAGCTGATATCTTGAGGACGACATTGCAGTAAGCCGCCATTTTCGGGTCCTTGGCGTTAAAGTCTCCATTTATTTGAGATATTGCAAGGTTTGAATCCCCACGCACTTCTAAGCATTGAATGCCCATGGAGACTGCCATCTGAAGACCATGCAATAGAGCCTGGTATTCGGCTGCATTGTTGGAGTCTGTATATAATATTTGGAGTACGTATTGGACTGTATCTCCGGTGGGGGATGTTAGGACAACGCCCGCTCCTAGACCAGCCAGCATATTAAAGCCGTCAAAGTGCACGATCCAATTGGAGTACGCACCGTACTCTTTAGGGAGTTCGGCTTCTGTCCATTCGGCGATGAAGTCAGCCAGTAATTGTGACTCAATGGCTCGTCGTGGATTGGATATGATGTCGAACGGGAGGAGCTCGATAGCCCACTTAGCAATCCAGCCCGTGGCATCGCAGTTATTTATTATATCGTTGAGTGGTACTTCGGAGGCCACCGTGATTGAACACTCTTGAAAGTAGTGTCATAGTTTCAGGGATGCCATGAAGACCGCGTATGCTATCTTTTGATAATATGGGTACCATGACTTGCATGGTGTGAGGAAAGTGGATACGTTGTATACCGACTTTTGAAGCGGGAACTTATGTCTGTCCTCCTCATTTTCGATGATGAGCACTGCGATTACAACTTGGTGCGTAGCAGCTATATATAACAGCATGGGTTCGCTGATGTTTGGTGCAGCCAGGATTGGAATGCTAGCCAAGAGGGCCTTTATTTCTTCTAGTACGGCCTAGCCGCATCCATCCACTTGAAGTGTTTGGTGCGTCGAAGAAGGCGATAGAGAGGTAGTGCATTTTCTCCCAATCGGGAGATAAAGCGGCTTAAGGCAGCCACGCATCCAGTTAACTTCTGGATTTGCTTGAGGTCTGCTGGGGTAGACAACTATGACAGAGCTCGGATTTTGGCCAGATTTGCTTCAATTCCTCTATTGGAAATGATGAAGCCCAGGAGCTTTCCGGCAGGAACGCCGAAAACGGATTTTTCCAGGTTGAGCTTGATGTCATATGTTCGGAGATTGTTGAACATAAGCCTCTGCTCGTCTATTCAAGACTCGGCGTGTCTAGTTCTGATGACCACGTCGTCTATGTATGCCTCAACTGTTTTGCCGATTTGTGTTTCCAGGCATGTCTGAATCTTGCGTTGATAGGTTGCACCGGTATTTTTGAGCCCGAAGGGCATGGTGTTAAAACAGGAGGGTCCGTATGGAATGATGAATGCCGTTGCGGCTTGATCGGACTCCGCCATCTTGATTTGATGGTATCCGGAGTATGCGTCGAGGAAGCACAATGAGTCGTGTCCTGCGGTTGCGTCGATGATTTGATTGATGCGGGGGAGAGGGAAGGGATCCTTGGGGCAAGCCTTATTGAGGTCCTTGAAATCGACACATAGGTGCCAGTATTTGTCCTTCTTTGGTGCCATTAATAGGTTTGCTAGTCAGTCCGGTTGTTTTATTTCTCTGATGAATCCGACTTCGAGTAACTTGGCTAGCTCCTCTCCCATGGCTTGTCGTTTAGGTTCAGAAAAACGCCGAAGAGTATGCTTGACCGGCTTATACCCCTTCAGTATGTTTAGGCTATGCTCGGCCAGCCTGCATGGGATACCTGGCATGTCTGAAGGCTGCCAGGCGAAGATGTCCCAATGCTCACGCAAGAACGCCGGTAGTGCGGCGTCTATTGTGGGGTTCAGCTATGCCCCGATGGATGCTGTTTTTGTAGAGTCCGTTGGGTGGACTTGGAATTTGACTATTTCGTCCACTGGTTTGAAAGAGGTGGACTTGGATCATTTGTCGAGTATCACATCGTCCCTGTCCACTGTGGAGCGCAGCATGGTTAGTTTTTCGGCCGCGAGGGCTTCGGATAATCCCTCAAGGGCCAGGGCAGCGGTTTTGTTTTCGACGCACAGTGCCACGTCCGGATCACTGGCTAGAGTGATGATTCCATTGGGCCTGGGCATCTTGAGCTTCATGTACCCGTAATGGGGTATGGCTTGGAAGCTCGTGAATGCATCCTGTCCTAAAAGGGCGTGGTATCCGCTACTGAACGGGGCCACTCGTAATGTGATTTCTCCAGACCTGTAATTCTCCAGCGTGTCAAATACCACATCTAGTGTGATTTTTCCCGCACATTGTGCCTCTTGACTAGGGATAATTCCTCTGAAGGTCGTGCTGCTCTGCTCAATGCGGCTCTTGTCTATTTCCATTTTGTTGAGAGTTTCCTCGTATATGAGGTTTAATCCACTGCCACCGTCCATGAGCACTTTAGTTGTTGTCCACCGTTAATGAGGAGATCCTCGCCGTTGTTGGCCACCTGTCGAAGTATCCAACATCCTCTAAGGTTGTGTGTTGGTATGGTATTCGATGTGGTGTGAATTTTGCATGGCCCATTGAGCCAACCCTCCAATACGGTTCCACACCCTGTAGTGGGCTCTGGTTTATTTGTAATTGGATCGGGTGACTTGCAAGAGTGCTCCCTTTTAGTTCGGGCGAGGGGTTTAGTGAGGGCCGGAGTATCCCGGAATTTTGCTTGGGTTTTCCAGGCGCATTCCATCGCACAGTACTTCTGTACCATGGCTCTTGTCAAAAGAAAGAGATTGCGTCTTCCTCACGACAACCCAAAAGTGATGTACTATCTCTTGCGGCTCTTGTCTAATGTGGGAAAGATCGCTTGTATCTGGGTGGGTGGGTAGATTTAAGTCCGGACCCTGACCCGATCTAAGACACAGGGGCAGAGGAGCTTCCGAACTTGACAGTTCAGGCTCCAGGATGTTGCCCAATTTTTCCGGCCCGCTGTCTAATTCTATGTTCGGAGTGTGGGTCATGTCCTCCCGCAGACGGGTATCCGGCTCAGAGAGCTCGGGAATCCGGACATAGCTCGTCCTCAAAATAGAGGAAGAATCGCTGCATTGCTCCTCCTCCACCTCTATATGATGGGTGACCGGCGGAGAGTTAATCTCTCTTTGGTCGGGTTTAAGCCCGATCCGATCATAGACCGTAGCAACTTCCGAGGCGGCGATGCAATCGAAGAGCTCCTTCAAGGACGATAGCTCCATTGGATTCATCTGCTCGGTGTATTCCGAGCTGACGTGGAGGCTGTTTTTGATGACCCGAGAAGTCATCGTCGGTGCGGCGGCCGAGCGGGCGGTCATGACAAAACCGCCTAGTAGGACAGTTTGGCCTAAAGCCAGGGCTCCCCCAAAGGTGATGTTGTCCTTGATAACAAGGCGAGCCATCAAGCTTTACCGTGATGACACAGTGGAACTCTCAATGAAAGCACCAATGTCGGTGTCAAAAGCGGCGGATCTCGGGTAGGGGGTCCCGAACTGTCCGTCTAAGGCTAATGGTAACAGGAGGCGGGAGACACAATGTTTATCCAGGTTTGAGCCCTCTCTATGGAGGTAATACCCTACTTCCTGCTTGATTGATCTTGATGATATGAGTATTACAAGAGTTGATCTACCACGAGATCATAGAGGCTAAACCCTAGAAGCTAGCCTATGATTCTAATTGTCTTTGTCCGACGGAATAACCCTCTGGTTTATATAGACACCGGAGGGGGCTAGGGTTACACAGAGTTGGTTACATTGAAGGAAATCTACATACCCGAATTGCCACGCTTGCCTTCCACGCAAAGGAGAGTCCCATCCGAACATGGTACAAAGTCTTCAATCTTGTATCTTCATAGTCCAACAATCCGGCACAAGTACATAGTCTGGTTGTCCAAGGACCCCCTAATCCAGGACTCCCTCAGAAGCCACTAGTGAAACCTATGGCCCCCGGGTCTATTTTCCATCATATAAGTTTCTGATCTATTTTATTTTGCAATCTTTACTTTCCAATCTATATTTTAAAAATACCAAAAATATTGATCTTATTATCTCTATCAGATCTCACTTTTGCAATTGGCCGTGGAGGGATTGACAACCCCTTTATCGCATTGGTTGCAAGGTTCTTATTTGTTTGTGCAGGTACGAGGGATTTGAGTGTAGCATCCTACTGGATTGATACCTTGGTTCTCAAAAACTAAGGGAGATACTTACGCTACTTTGCTGCATCACCCTTTCCTCTTCAAGGGTAAACCAACGCATGTTCAAGAGGTAGCAGGAGGCCGTGGGGTGGTCGGAGCTCGCTGGAGCAGTGCTCGTGGTGGTGGCCGAAGCTCGGCCAGGTGCGCGCGCAGTGCTGCGTGTTGGGAAACATAGTAATTTCAAAAAAATTCCTACGTACACGCAAGATCATGGTGATGGCATAGCAACAAGAGGGGAGAGTGTTGTCCACGTACCCTCGTAGACCGTAAGCGGAAGCGTTAGCACAACGTGGTTGATGTAGTCGTACGTCTTCACAATCCGACCGATCCAAGCACCGAACGTACGGCACCTCCGAGTTCAGCACACGTTCAGCTCGATGACGATCCCCGGGCTCTGATCCAGCAAAGCTTCGAGGATGAGTTCCGTCAGCACGACGGCGTGGTGACGATGATGATGTTCTACCGGCGCAGGGCTTCGCCTAAACTTCGCGACGATATGACTGAGGTGGAATATGGTGGAGGGGGGAACCGCACATGGCTAAGGAACGATCCGTAGATCAACTTGTGTGTCCATGGGGTGCCCCCTGCCCCCGTATATAAAGGAGGCAGGGGGGAGGCCGGCCGGCCCTTGTTGGGCGCGCCAGGAGGAGGAGTCCTCCTCCTAGTAGGAGTAGGACTCCTCCTTTCCTACTCCTACTAGGAGGGGAAGGAAGGGCGAGAGGAGGGGAAGGAAAGAGGGGGGCGCTGCCCCCCCTGATAGTCCAATTCGGACCAGAGGGAGAGGGGGCGCGCGGCCCTTCCTGGCCTCCCCCTCTCTCT
>NC_057810.1:173709363-173724821 GCF_018294505.1 Triticum aestivum | reverse complement strand
GTTCCGGTAACCCTCCGGCACTCTGGTTTTCTCTGAAATCACCCGGAACACTTCCGGTGTCCGAATATAGTCGTCCAATATATCAATATTTATGTCTCGACCATTTCGAGACTCCTCGTCATGTCCGTGATCACATCCGGGACTCCGAACAAACTTCGGTACATCAAAACTTATGAACTCCTAATAAAACTGTCGTCGTAACGTTAAGCGTTCGGACCCTACGGGTTCGACAACTATGTAGACATGATCTAGAACCATTCTCGGTCAATAACCAATAGCGGGACCTGGATGCCCATACTGGTTCCTACATATTCTACGAAGATCTTTATCGGTCAAACTGCATAACAACATACCTTGTTCCCTTTGTCATCGGTATGTTACTTGCCTGAGATTTGATCGTCGGTATCCAATACCCAGTTCAATCTCGTTACCGGTAAGTCTCTTTACTCGTTCCGTAATGCATCATCCCGTAACCAACTCATTTGGTCACATTGCTTGCAAGGCTTATAATGATGTGCATTACCGAGAGGGCCCAGAGATACCTCTCCGACAATCGGAGTGACAAAACCTAATCTCGAAATACGCCAACTCAACATGTACCTTTGGAGACACATGTAGTACTCCTTTATAATCACCCAGTTAAGTTGTGACGTTTGGTAGTACCCAAAGTGTTCCCCTGGTAAACGGGAGTTGCATATTTCTCATAGTTACAGGAACATGTATAAGTCATGAAGAAAGCAATAGCAGCATACTAAACGATCAAGTGCTAGGCTAACGAAATGGGTCATGTCAATCACATCATTCTTCTAATGATGTGATCCCATTAATCAAATGACAACACATGTCTATGGTTAGGAAACATAACCATCTTTGATTAATGAGCTAGTCAAGTAGAGGCATACTAGTGACTATATGTTTGTCTATATATTCACACATGTATCATGTTTCCGGTTAATACAATTCTAGCATGAATAATAAACATTTATCATGAAATAAGGAAATAAATAATAACTTTATTATTGCCTCTAGGGCATATTTCCTTCAGTCTCCCACTTGCACTAGAGTCATTAATCTAGTTCACATCGCTATGTGATTTAACACCAATATTCACATCTGCATGTGATTAATACCCATAGTTCACATCATCATGTGATCAACACCCAAAGGGTTTACTAGAGTCAATAATCTAGTTCACATGGCTATGTGATTAACACCCAAAAGAGTACTAAGGTATGATCATGTTTTGCTCGTGAGAGAAGCTTAGTCAACGGGTCTGTCATATTCAGAGCCGTATGTATTTCCCAAATATTCTATGTCCACAATGCTCTGCATGGAGCTACTCTAGCTAATTGCTCCCACTTTGAATACGTATCCAGATTGAGACTTAGAGTCATCTGGATTGGTGTAAAAGCTTGCATCGTTGTAACTTTTACGACGGGCTCTTTTATCACCTCCATAATCGAGAAACGTCTCCTTAGTCCTCACTAAGGATATTCTTGACCCATGTCCAGTGATCTACTTATTAGATCAAAATTGTATTCCTTTGCCAAACACAGAGCAAGGTATACAATAGGTCTGGTTCACAGCATAGCATACTTTATAGAACCTATGACTGAGGCATAGGGAATGACTTTTCATTCTCTTTCTATTTTCTGCAATGGTCGGGTCTTGACTTACTCAACTTCACACCTTGTAACACAGGCAAGAACTCCTTCTTTGACTGTTCCATTTTGAACTATTTCAAAAATTTATCAAGGTATGTACTCATTGAAAAATCTTATCAAGCGTCTTGATCTATCTATATAGATCTTGATGCTCAATGTGTAAGCAGCTTCACCGAGATCTTGCTTTGAAAAACTCTTATTCAAGTGTCCTTTCATGCTATCCAAAATTTCCATATCATTTCCAATTAACAATATGTCATCCACATATAATATTAGAAATGCTACAGAGCTCCCACTCACTTTCTTGTAAATATAGGCTTCTTCAAAAGTCTATATAAAACCATATGCTTTGATCAACTTATCAAAGCGTATATTCCAACTCCGAGATGCTTGCACCAGTCCATTGATGGATTGCTGGAGCTTGCACACTTTGTTAGCATCTTTAGGATTGACAAAAACTTTCTGGTTGCATCATATACAACTCTTCTTTAATAAATCCATTAAGGAATGCAGTTTTGACATCCATTTGCCAGATTTCATAAAATGTGGCAATTGCTAACATGATTCAGACAGACTTAAGCTTCGATACGAGTGAGAAAATCTCATCGTATTCAACACCTTGAACTTGTTGAAAACATTTTGCAACAAGTGGAGCTTAGTAGATAGTAACAATACTATCAATGTCCGTCTTCCTCTTGAAGATCCATTTATTTAACATGGCATGCTGATCATCGAGCAAGTCAATCAAAGTACATACTTTGTGTGACACTCCAAAATTTTAATTTGGTTTTTATCAAAAACCTTGTGGTTTTCTTTGAAAAGAGGCCATTTAAATTTTCTTTCAGAAAACCTTCCTCTTAAAAAAAAACTTCCTATGCTTTGGCAAGGATTTTTTTTTTCAAACTTTGGTGTTTGACCTTTTGAACTTCTTCTCTGTTGGTTCCCTCTCAAATTTATTTTGGGAGTTTAATCTTTTTCTTTTAAAAAGAAACTCTATGAAAATTTGGGATTTTCATATCTTGGAAACCACCCATGACTTTGTATTTTGCCCATGTGGTAAAACCCCTCTAAAACCTCCCCTCCCCCTTGTAATCAACCCAAGTTCTCTGTCCCAACTAATACAAGCAAGTTTTGGATTTTATTCTAATTATTTTCCCCCTCAAATCATTTCTGAAAATTATTTTGAGCCTAAGTGATTTTCAAAGCAAGTACCCTTTTGCATTTGAGTTTTGATCCCAAACCAACTCTCCTGGATAGTCTTTTGTACCCACAACCCAGAACCATCTTGATCCACTCCTCTTTTCAAAATTTTCAAAATTCAGTCTCTGCATATTTGGATCAGATTTGCCAAATTTGATGAAATTCATATCTGCACTGCTCCAAAAATTCCACCAAAATTCAGGCAACCTATTTGAGCAATGAGAAGCCACTCCACCAAAAATCAGCTCAAGGAAAAATCACCAGAGGCCAAAAACATTCTGTCGAACACCTGAGCTGCACTGTTCTTTTGCAAATTCAGAAAGTTTAGAGATTCAGTTATCTTTTTTTTCCTTCGTCAGACTCGGTCACGCGGTCACAGTGCGCCCTGGCGCGTTGCACGCAGCCTCTTCTCCCTGGCCAGCACCCTGCACGCACGCTTGGCCGATTCCTGGCGTCGGTAGCGGCGAGCCTCGCCGGCGTTGGAAGCATCTGCGGTGGCTGCACCTCCCGTGGCGGCCAACAAGGGCCCGAGCCCTCTCGCCACGCCACCCGGCGCCGCCCAACACCCCCTGGCTCTCCGCGTGTCCCTGCCATGCCAGCGCACGCCCGTGGCACCGTCGCCGTGGCCCGGCAAGCACGGAACATGCTCCCTGCCGCCGACGGGCCGCGCCACCCCCGTTCCGTCGAGCTCATCCATAGCACCAAGTCCCTGCCCGTTTAGCGCCTAAATGGGACCGGTGGACCTCAACGGCGATGCCCAATCCCCTAATCCCCCTGCACATCCAGGGCACCGCCATAATCACTCGCCGGAGACCCCCGTTCACGGCAACCGCCTCGGGCCGCCTATAAAAAGGGCCCCCGAGCTCACCCTCGTGCACGCATCATCACCACTCCTCACCAACGCCACGCCAGGCCACTAGGGGAACCTCGAGGAGGTCTCCTCCCCCAACTCCGGCCGCCCCGATCCGCCTCGGCCTCCACCACGATTCGCTCCGGTGAGGCCATCTCCGGCGCCCAAACCCCGTCCGTTACTCCCTCTAGCTACCAGAAGCCTAACCCCCTCTTCAATTTGATCTCTGCAGCCCTCTCCGACGAGTCCCTCGACCACCCGAGCCACCGTCCGCCGGAGCAAAGCTCGCCGTCGACGTGGTACTCACCGGCGACCGCCACCACCACCAACCGACGCGGAATGGCGCCCTGAGCACGGAGGTACCCTCCGATCCCCCTGTCTCGCCGTGGATCTCCGTCGGCGACCACCGCGGCTCTCGGGCGCCGACGAGCTTCGTCCTCCCCCCCTTTTTGAAAGTTCAAACCTGATGAGTGGGACCCCACCGTCAGCCTCTCTGCCCTCTCTATCGAACCGTTTTCTGGAAGCGCCTTTGGGCAAATACGTTTTCCCTTTGGGCTGGCGTAGTTTCTGCCGAAGCGCTTTCTGTTTTTATAAGCTAGCCCCTGGAAACTTTCTGTTTCATTACAGATGAGTCCCTGGACAAAAACCCTTATAACTTTTAATCAGTAAAGTATTTTTGATTGTTTCTTTTTCTGTTCTCTTTAAAATTTTGTCTAGTTTTTTATCAGATTTATTTGAAAAATATTTGGAATACTTTTTGTGCACTCCTTTGGTATTTACGATAGCGCATATATTTTCTTTATACCGTAGATACCGAAGGAGGTGACGGAGCCGCGAACTTCATCGAGCTAGGCCCCGACTACTCTGAACCAGGCAAGCATGTTTGAACTTTTGATATGATGAGTGTCTTGGCATGTTCTGCATTTAGTTAGTTTCATGGCATGTTGATGAGCATACCGATGAACGTTATTTTATGCAATGTTGAGGTAAGTGAGTTCGATGATCCATAAGTGGATGGATGTGAGTATGAATGGCCATGTGTTGGCATGAGGATGGGTAAGATGGCAGTGTTGTAGCATGCCAGGCTTATGCCAGACTATGTGACTTCAATGTCAGCTCGTATCATTCCAGTTCCTTTCATTCCGCCTTCCCTATACTACCACATGTTTTCCGCAAGGAATATGGTTTAGTAAGTTGTAGACCGCTTTCCTGGTACACACCAAAAGGAGAGGCCGGGATGATGGTTCCATGGCCCTGGATTAAAGCCAGTCATCCGGTCAGGGGGCATGGGTGTTTCCGGTTGGGACCGAGAGGGGGGCACCCCTTAGAGCGCGCGTATATAAATTTGATCCCATGCTATTCGAGATTGTGATCTCCCCGTCTCAAAAGTTTTTCTTGGACGATGTCTAGGGTGTGTACTGGTTAGCTGTGTTTTCTTCCGAAATACCGTAAACGGAACTAGTCATTCGTGACTACGGAAATCCGTTGGCTGTGGGAAAATTTTGTACAAACTCTGCAGAGTCATATATTCCTCCAAATCATCTATTCCATGTCCAAATTCGTATTATCTTATCTTAATCAAATTTCAGTTTTGATGGCAGAGACTCCGGTGATTCTATGAGTGTTAATTCCAGTTAAATGATTATTCCTATGGATGGACTAACCCATTTATTCTCAAGAATTGAATGTTTACTATGAGTATTATTTACTTATGAATAAAAGCCCTTTCTGCGATGTCGCTCAGACATCCGACTGTGGCATTGTTGTATTCTACTTTCTTTACAAGCCCTTTTGGCGATGTCGCTCAGACTTCCGACTGTGGCATTGTTGTATTCTACTTTCTTTACAAGCCCTTTCTGTGATGTCGCCCCGACGTCCGACTGTGGCATTTCTTTTAAAGCCCTTTTTGTGATGTCGCCCCGACGTCCGACTGTGGCATTCCTTTTAAAGCCCTTTCTGTGATGTCGCCCCGACGTCCGACTGTGGTATTTCTTTTAAAGCCCTTTATGTGGTGTCGCTAAGACGCCTGACTGTGGCATCATTTCCTTATATTTATTTATTCACCTTTCGAGGCGTCGCTTCAGACACCCGATCGGTAGTTATTTAAGTTTTGTTGGGATTTCAGGCGGACTACCGCTGTTTCCCTTTTACTTACCTTGTTATGCAAATTTTTTGAATGTACATTGGTGAATTATTCATGACGCATCCATGCATGCATTTGTTATATCTTACGTCCAAACTGTCTTGTGAGTACTATCAAAGTACTCACTGGCTTGTTGATTTGGCCAGATGTTGACGAAGGCGATCTCATGGATGAAGAGTTCGATAGCGAGTCCGGCGCCTAGAGGAGTCCCAGTCAGTCTCGTGCGACCCTGGATTTTGTCACTGTATTATATTCGCTTCCGCAACCCGAATAAATTTATCGAGCCTCACCTCGACGCTTGATGAGATGCCAGTTTGAGAGTCGTGTTATCACACTCCCCACTATGTTATTCCACCATCACTTTATCCTCGAGTCAGTAGTATGCCACCACACCATTGTGTTATATCCGCCCTTATGTATAATTATTGGCGCGTTTGTAATAATTTGTTGAGCAGCCCTAGCTCAACCCTATATTATATCCTATGCTACTGGCTTATTGTATCAAGAATTTGTCTACCAGTGAGGAGGATTTCTCTCATACTGGACTCAAAAGATTGGTTTGTCAATAAATATTTTTATTGGAAAACCGGTCGTGACAAGCTTGGTACCAGAGCCAGGCTGACTGTAGGAAGCCACTAGGTGCGATCGCTAATTGGTTATTAGCATGACAGAGCTAATTTATATTTTTGCAATTGTAGTCATTTTCTGTCAGTCAGCATAAATTTATGATCTGACCATGCAGAATTTTTGCCTACTTTTGTAGATGGCCGACAACAGCTGCGAGTCTCAGACCTTCGCCAACGTGCCCGATGGGTTCGTCAAGCTTCTCTCCTTCATCGTTCAGGTCGCGATGGGGCCATCCGTGCGCCCAGTCTTCACACTCTGCCAGCACAAGGTCAACGACAGTCTGACCATGCACCAGGCCGCGGTGCTGTTCAGGGGAGGGCGTGGTGAGTTACGCCGCTTCCGGTTCGTGGGAAGAGCCATGCCTACGGAGAGGCATGCTATGCAGATGGCAGCCCGTGAGGCGATAGCTCGCCTCAGGGATGTCCTTCCCGCAATGAAGACTCGTCGCTACCGCTATCTTCCATGGCATGTGCCTTACACCTGACACTATGCATTCTCCTGCCCCAGAGGAGAACGAGACGAGGCCTTTGAGATGCTCATTGAGTATCTCCGAGCCCTGGAGGCAGCCTTCGACAACCTGGTGGACGACTTCGTGGCTGCCCGCATGGACTCAGTCCATGGCTGTGCTGTCTACAGGAGGGAGCTCCTACCCATCGCACCGCCTCTGACTTTTGTCTCGTCATCAGCATCTTTTACGCCTACTCGTCGCCTGCCTACCACCGAAGAGTTCAACCAGGCCATTGCGCCCACTCCAGCGCGCACTGCACCACCCGTTGTGCCTACTCCTATTCGTGTTGCTCCACCCCTGGCAACCGCTCCGTCCACTCTGCGCAACCCTTCACGTCTGGAGCCTATTAGTGAGGAGGAGGTCGAGTCCCCAGCCTCACTGCGCCTCACCCTTGGCAGGGCCAAGGAGATCGTCAACATTTCCGGCTGAGTACGCTCGCCCGTCATGCGATGTACCGCTTTGTAAGATATGTACATAGGTTGTGAGGAGTAGCCTGTTTGCGCATCATGTAGGAACTGGAGAAGTGCACTAGCCTAAATAACATGTCAGGATGATGTACGCATATCCTGAGTGATGTATTGTATAATTATCGCCCGCGTGTAAGATATGTAATGAGCAGTCCTTCTCCATGCGCAATTCGATTTGTTTTCTTAAGTGATCTTGGTCATTTAAATTATTTGCCATCCTTGTGCAATTTTGGATTTTTTTTTGCAATCTTCTTCACTTTTCTTATGAGTCTTACAAAATGTATCCCCAGAGTGAAAAGTGTCTCGTCCTTGGACTCGCTCCATGCCCACTCCACCAGAGGAAAATTATGATACACAACCCATCAACGAGTTCACTCAGGGACAGTCGAGCCAACAGGGCAGTGAATCGGCACTTTCACAAATGTGCCGCCTCTATGAGCAGAGTCAGCAGCAACATCGTGAAATGATGAACCAAGTCATCAACATGGGAAATCACCATGGACAGTATCAGCAGCATTCCATGTTATCTGAGCTACAGAAGACACGTCCCCAAACATTTTCTCATACTGACAAGCCTCTTGAAGCCGAGGACTGGCTTCGAGATATGGAGAGGAAATTGATTATTGCAAAATGTTCAGACCCCGAAAAGGTATTGTATGCTCCGCACTATCTCACAGGAGCAGCCGCATCGTGGTGGGAGAATTTTCTGCACATGCATCCCAACGAAAATGACATAGCCTGGGATGATTTCAAGGAAGGTTTCCGTGGTGCACACATTCCTAAGAGTATTATGAAAATCAAGAAGAGAGAGTTCGATGACCTCAAACAAAGGAACATGACAGTGTCAGATTACAACAGTCAATTTACTCTATTGTCCCGCTACGCCAATGAAGAGCGTATGACTGAAATCAAGAAGATGGAGAAATTCCTTGACGGTCTGGCGCCCGCGCTTAAATGCCAACTGGTCGTGCACACTTTTCCTGATTTTAAAAGACTGGTAGACAAAGCCATTACTCTGGAAAATGAGAGACGCAGCCTGGAAGATATCCGCAAGCGAAAAAGGGACCAGACTAACCATGCTCGTAATCACCGAAGCAGGGCAGATTTTCAAAAGGGTGGGACACACAAATCCTCATCCAATGTCTCACGCCCAATCAAGAATTTTCATGCAAGGGACAAGGAATTCACCTATCGCCCCGGCGTTACTTATTACGCTTGTGGAGAAGAAGGGCACTATGCCAAACAGTGCCCCAAGCCAAGGAACTCCACCCCAAAGCCGAACAACGGCGGAAATAATTCAGCGCCCAAGCGAAACAATTTCAATCCAAACAATAACCACTGGAAGGGTCATCTGAACCACATAACCAAAGAGGAGGCACAAAATGCTCCGGATATCGTACTCGGTACGTTTCCTTTCAACACAATACCTGCAATGGTTTTGTTTGATTCTGGAGCTTCTCAATCTTTCATTTCGAAAAGTTTTGCTTTGCAAAATAATTTTTCGATGCTCCCTTTGGAGAAATCCATAATCGTCAAGTCCCCTGGGATTCAGCAAGTTTCTCAGAATTACTGTCAGAGTGTGGTCATTGTGTTCGAAGGATTGGAGTTTCACGCAAATCTTATTGTGTTGGAAAATAAAGGATTGGATGTCATCCTAGGGATGGACTGGCTAACCACCAACAAGGGTTTTATCGACTGTTTCAACAGGACCGTAATTCTCACACACCACCAAGGGAAGACAATAAGAGTGTCAGCCAAGGAGGGAAAGATACCCCGGCAACCGAGATTGAACAGGGTGGACGTTTCTGAGCTAAACAAGGTTCCGGTAGTGTGTGAGTTTCCAGATGTATTCCCTGAAGAGCTACCAGGCATGCCACCAAACCGGGAGATAGAATTCAGCATTGAGCTCGCACCAGGAACCACCCCCATATACAAGAAACCGTACCAAATGGCACCATCCGAGTTGATCGAGTTGAAGAAACAAATAAAGGAATTGCTAGACAAAGGATACATTCGAGCCAGCTCCTCACCTTGGGGATCACCAATTTTATTTGCCAAAAAGAGGGATGGAACACTAAGATTGTGCATAGACTACCGAGCACTTAACATGGTCATAGTCAAAAACAAATACCCGATGCCACGAATAAATGATTTATTTGATCAGCTCGCTCAGGCCAAGGTATTCTCAAAAATTGACTTAAGGTCAGGATACCATCAATTGAAGGTACGAACGGAAGATATCCCCAAAACAGCCTTCACCTCCAGATATGGATTGTACGAGTTCACAGTGATGCCTTTTGGATTGACTAACGCCCCAACATATTTTGTTCACCTCATGAACAAAGTATTTATGAAGTTTATGGACAAGTTCGTCGTGGTATTCATCGACGATATTCTGGTATACTCCAAGACACCAGAAGAGCACGCAAAACGTCTCAGGATTGTACTAGGAGAGCTCAGAAAACACCAATTGTATGCCAAGTTCAGCAAGTGCGAATTTTGGCTAAGACAGGTAGGCTTTCTAGGCCACGTACTGACCCAAGACGGTATCACAGTGGACCCAGAAAAAGTCAAGGCCAGACTTGGCTGGAAGTCACCAGCCAGCATAATAGACATACGGAGTTTCTTGGGAATGGCAGGATATTATCGCAGATTTATTGAAGGATTCTCCACCATAGCCAAGCCTATGACACAGTTGCTCAAGAAAGATAAGAAGTTTGAATGGACAGAAGCCTGCGAGAAAAGTTTCCAAGAGCTAAAGCGGAAGTTAACAACAGCACCGGTATTAATTGTACCCGACATACACAAGAATTTTGAAGTATTTTGTGACGCGTCCAGAAAGGGTCTCGGATGCGTGTTGATGCAGGAAGGCAAGGTTGTCGCCTACGCTTCAAGGCAACTTCGCAAGCATGAGGAAAGTTATCCCACTCATGACATGGAAATGGCAGCAGTTATTCATGCACTCAAGGAATCGAGGCATTTCTTACTTGGGAATCAATGTGAGATATATACGGATCACAAAAGTCTCAAATATATTTTCACGCAGCCAGAACTAAATTTACGGCAACGACGCTGGTTGGAATTGCTAAAGGATTATGATGTTGGTATCCATTACCATCCAGGGAAAGCAAATGTAGTGGCCGATGCCCTTAGTCGGAACCCCAGCTCCGACGAAAACAATCTCCACAACTTGAGGCCCGAATTCCAACAAGAATTTGCCAAGCTCAACTTGATAATGGTAGCAGAAGGCACCATATCAAACTTGGAAATACAACCCAACCTTGTGGAGAAAATCAAAGAAGCTCAGCCCGGTCACACCAGCATCGAAGGCATCAAAAGAAAGTTGAGTATGGGCAAGGCCTCGGGATTCGTCATAGACAATGAAGGAATATTATGGTACGGAGAAAGGCTCTGCGTGCCAAACATAGAAGACCTTAAACAGCAAATTTTAGCTGAAGCACACACCACTCCATATTCCATCCACCCTGGAGGAACCAAAATGTATAAGAATATTCAGGAAAGATTTTGGTGGCACGGTATGAGGAGGAACATAGCCACCTTCATTGCATGTTGCGACTCATGTCAATGCATAAAAGCTGAACATCAGAGACCAGCCGGACTACTGCAACCGAACAAAATACCTGAGTGGAAATGGGATGAAATAGGGATGGATTTCATTGTCGGACTACCTCGGTCACGGCACGGGAATGATGCCATATGGGTCATCACTGACAGGTTAACCAAAGTGGCACACTTTATTCCAATAAAGACGACCCACACCACTCAGAGGCTTGCCAGGATTTATCTTTCCCGCATAGTTTGTCTGCACGGTGTCCCGAAGAATATAATATCCGACAGAGGCACTCAGTTCGTCTCAAGATTTTGGGATCATTTACAGCAGGCTCTGGGAACTCAATTGGCCTTCAGCACAGCCTATCATCCCCAGACTGATGGACAAACTGAACGCGTAAACCAAATTTTAGAAGACATGCTGAGAGCATGTGTCCTCACCTACGGAACCAGTTGGGAAGAAAGCCTACCATACGCCGAGTTCGCGTACAACAATAGCTACCAGGCCAGCCTACAAATGGCACCATTTGAGGCTTTATACGGACGAAGATGTCGTACCCCGCTAAATTGGTCAGAGACCGGAGACAGCCGCATATTCGGACCAGACATGCTCAAAGAAGCCGAGGAAAAAGTCAAGCTAATCAGGGACTGACTCAAGACCGCTCAAAGTCGACAGAAGAGTTATTATGATCAGAAACATCATAGGGTCAGCTTCGAACCCGGTGAGTTCGTATACTTGAGAGTATCCCCTATGAGAGGACTGCAACGGTTTAAGATTAAAGGAAAGTTAGCACCAAGATTCATTGGACCATTCTGCATAGTGGCACGAAGATGCACTGTAGCCTACCAGCTAGACTTACCCGAGGAATTATCCGATGTCCACGACGTGTTCCATGTCTCGCAATTAAGGAAATGCGTAAGCAACCCAGAGAAACAAGTATCCCATGAAAACATTGACATACAGCCAGACCTCACTTATCGGGAACGTCCCGTAAGAATATTAGACGAGTCAGAAAGGAGGACCCGACAGAAGACCATCAAGTTTTTCAAAGTCCAGTGGAGCAATCACACCGACAGTGAAGCAACTTGGGAAAGCGAGGATTTTCTTCGGACAGAGCATCCACACTTATTTAAGGATCAGCTGAAATCTCGGGGATGAGATTTTTCCTAAGGGGGTAGGTGTTGTGACACTCCAAAATTTTAATTTGGTTTTTATCAAAAACCTTGTGGTTTTCTTTGAAAAGAGGCCATTTAAATTTTCTTTCAAAAAACCTTCCTCTTGAAAAAAAAACTTCCTTTGCTTTGGCAAGGATTTTATTTTTTTCAAACTTTGGTGTTTGATCTTTTGAACTTCTTCTCTGTTGGTTCCCTCTCAAATTTATTTTGGGAGTTTAATCTTTTTCTTTTAAAAAGAAACTCTATGAAAATTTGGGATTTTCATATCTTGGAAACCACCCATGACTTTGTATTTTGCCCATGTGGTAAAACCCCTCTAAAACCTCCCCTCCCCCTTGTAATCAACCCAAGTTCTCTGTCCCAACTAATCCAAGCAAGTTTTGGATTTTATTCTAATTATTTTCCCCCTCAAATTATTTCTAAAAATTATTTTGAGCCTAAGTGATTTTCAAAGCAAGTACCCTTTTGCATTTGAGTTTTGATCCCAAACCAACTCTCCTGGATAGTCTTTTGTACCCACAACCCAGAACCATCTTGATACACTCCTCCTCTTTTCAAAATTTTCAAAATTCAGTCTCTGCAAGTTTGGATCAGATTTGCCAAATTTGATGAAATTCATATCTGCACTGCTCCAAAAATTCCACCAAAATTCAGGCAACCTATTTGAGCAATGAGAAGCCACTCCACCAAAAATCAGCTCAAGGAAAAATCACCAGAGGCCAAAAACATTCTGTCGAACACCTGAGCTGCACTGTTCTTTTGCAAATTCAGGAAGTTCAGAGATTCAGTTATCTTTTTTTCCTTCGTCAGACTCGGTCACGTGGTCACAGTGTGCCCTGGCGCGTTGCACGCATCCTCTTCTCCCTGGCCAGCACCCTGCACGCACGCTTGGCCGATTCCTGGCGTCGGTAGCGGCGAGCCTCGCCGGCGTTGGAAGCATCTGCGGTGGCTGCACCTCCCGTGGCGGCCAACAAGGGCCCGAGCCCTCTCGCCACGCCACCCGGCGCCGCCCAACACCCCCTGGCTCTCCGCATGTCCCTGCCATGCCAGCGCACGCCCGTGGCACCGTCGCCGTGGCCCGGCAAGCACGGAACGTGCTCCCTGCCGCCGACGGGCCGCGCCACCCCCGTTCCGTCGAGCTCACCCATATCACCAAGTCCCAGCCCGTTTAGCGCCTAAATGGGATCGGTGGACCTCAACGGCGATGCCCAATCCCCTAATCCCCCTGCACATCCACGACACCGCCGTAATCACTCGCGGAGACCCCCGTTCACGGCAACCGCCTTGGGCCGCCTATAAAAAGGGCCCCCGAGCTCACCCTCGTGCACGCATCATCACGACTCCTCACCAACGCAACGCCAGGCCACTAGGGGAACCTCGAGGAGGTCTCCTCCCCCAACTCCGGCCGCCCCGATCCGCCTCGGCCTCCACCACGATTCGCTCCGGTGAGGCCATCTCCGGCGCCCAAACCCCGTCCGTTACTCCCTCTAGCTACCAGAAGCCTAACCCCCTCTTCAATTTGATCTCTGCAGCCCTCTCCGACGAGTCCCTCGACCACCCGAGCCGCCGTCCGCCGGAGCAAAGCTCGCCGTCGACGTGGTACTCGCCGGCGACCACCACCACCACCAACCGACGCGGAATGGCGCCCTGAGCACGGAGGTACCCTCCGATCCCCTGTCTCGCCGTGGATCGCCGCCGGCGACCACCGCGGCTCTCGGGCGCCGACGAGCTTCGTCCTTCCCCCTTTTTGAAAGTTCAAACCTGACGAGTGGGACCCCACCGTCAGCCTCTCTGCCCTCTCTATCGAACCGTTTTCTGGAAGCACCTTCGGGCAAATACGTTTTCCCTTTGGGCTGGCGTAGTTTCTGCCGAAGCGTTTTCTGTTTTTATAAGCTAGCCCCTGGAAACTTTCTGTTTCATTACAGATGAGTCCCTGGACAAAAACCCTTATAACTTTTAATCAGAAAAGTATTTTTGATTGTTTCTTTTTCTGTTCTCTTTAAAATTTTGTCTAGTTTTTTATCAGATTTATTTGAAAAATATTTGGAATACTTTTTGTGCACTCCTTTGGTATTTACGATAGCGCATATATTTTCTTTATACCGTAGATACCGAAGGAGGTGACGGATCCGCGAACTTCACCGAGCTAGGCCCCGACTACTCTGAACAAGGCAAGCATGTTTGAACTTTTGATATGATGAGTGTCTTGGCATGTTCTGCATTTAGTTAGTTTCATGGCATGTTGATGAGCGTACCGATGAACGTTATTTTATGCAATGTTGAGGTAAGTGAGTTCGATGATCCATACGTGGATGGATGTGAGTACGAATGGCCATGTGTTGGCATGAGGATGGGTAAGATGGCAGTGTTGTAGCATGCCAGGCTTATGCCAGACTATGTGACTTCAATGTCAGCTCGTATCATTCCAGTTCCTTTCATTCCGCCTTCCCTGTACTACCACATGTTTTCCGCAAGGAATATGGTTTAGTAAGTTGTAGACCGCTTTCCTGGTACACACCAAAAGGAGAGCCCAGGATGATGGTTCCATGGCCCTGGATTAAAGCCAGTCATCCGGTCAGGGGGCATGGGTGTTTCCGGTTGGGACCAAGAGGGGGGCACCCCTTAGAGCGTGCGTATATAAATTTGATCCCATGCTATTCGAGATTGAGATCTCCCCGTCTCAAAAGTGTTTCTTTGACGATGTCTAGGGCGATTCCTAGCATCGAGAGGTAGGATGGGTGTGTACTGGTTAGCTGTGTTCTCTTCCGAAATACCGTAAACGGAACTAGTCCTTCGTGACTACGAAAATCCGTTGGATGTGGGAAAATTTTGTACAAACTCTGCAGAGTCATATATTCCTCCAAATCATCTATTCCATGTCCAAATTCGTATTATCTTATCTTAATCAAATGTCAGTTTTGATGGCAGAGACTCCGGTGATTCTATGAGTGTTAATTCCAGTTAAATGATTATTCCTGTGGATGGACTAACCCATTTATTCTCAAGAATTAAATGTTTACTATGAGTATTATTTACTTATGAATAAAAGCCCTTTCTGCGATGTCGCTCAGACGTCCGACTGTGGCATTGTTGTATTCTACTTTCTTTACAAGCCCTTTCTACGATGTCGCTCAGACGTCCGACTGTGGCATTGTTGTATTCTACTTTCTTTACAAGCCCTTTCTGTGATGTCGCCCCGACGTCCGACTGTGGCATTTCTTTTAAAGCCCTTTTTGTGATGTCGCCCCGACGT